>NC_089581.1:68751623-69035804 GCF_019320115.1 Miscanthus floridulus
TTCACATTGAAATCATTGCTTATACAACCTACTTGACTTGAATGAAGCTGCTCCTACATCAACTAAATGTCCAAATCCATGTTACCCTGAGCTGCTTCCTCTTTGACCCCTAATTCTTGTTCATTTCCTCCAACACCATCAATGGACGGCCCGTCCAGGACACCTTGCATCCTATACCCATTCTCCACCACCACCTCAGCCATGGGCACATTGGAACCTTGGAGCACCCTAGTGTAGCAAGACCAGGGAGCAGGGTCATGCAAGGGCATGAGGATATAGTGTGCCCTAGTCTTCCTAGTATCAAACCTCCCATTCAGTGTGAAATCAACGTCAAACTTTGCATTCAAACGGACACAAATGTCGTTGAAGCTAGAAGGTTCATCAAACCATTCCGATTCTTCTTCCATATCCTCAAACATACCATCTTCTCTCCTAACACTTCCTCCGTAAAAAACTCTAACACAACAATCCATCTACAAAAGCATTTCAAGAAACTTCATCAAGTCGTCGAAATCGTCGTACTCAATGTCCATAGTAATATTAATACATATTCTAACTATAACTATGCTAACTAATCTAATATTAACATCTATACAAGGCTAACTACAACAACCAATTATACTAAATATAATGTATAACTAGACTCACTAACTGTACTAACTAAACTAACTAACTTTACTATCTATACTAACTTACTATATTGCCTATACTAACTAAACTAACTAACTTTACTAACTATACTTTACTAATTATACTAACTTACTATACTAACAATGTCGATTCAATCAACAAATACACTAGGAGAGTACCTCGCGGCAGCGGCGCTCGTCCTCGTGGCAGCAGCGTGCGCTCGTCCTCATGGCGGTGGCGCGCTAGACCAGGCCGAGAGGCGCGGGCGCTGGCCTCGGCAGCGGTGGGGGTGGACACGGGATAGAGAGAAGGGCGTGCGGCAGTTGAGAGCGGTGTACAGCGCGGCAGTGAGGGCAGCAGCGGTAGTTGCAGGCGCTGAGTGAGGGTGGCGACGTGGCAGTGAGAGTAGTGGCGGGCGTGGTGGGTGTCCGTGTCGCGGCGGGCAACCGCCGTGCATGGCCGGAGGGCGCACCGGGCAGCCGGCGTTCGTGGCGTGGTGGGCGTGTGTGAGCATGGTGGGAGTGGCGCACCGACGTGCATGGCGCGGCCGGTGGCAGGCGTGGTGATGGGCACTCGCGGCGGGCAGGCGCGGCAGCCGGGCATGCGCGGCGGGCAGGCATGGCGGGCGCGGCGGCCAGGCGGCCAGGCGCGGCAGCCAGCAGACGCAGGCGAGTGCTGCGGCTGTGTGCGGGCAGGTGGGTGGGCGGGGTCGTGCATGCGGTGGGCAGGGCGTGGCGTGGCGGGACTGGGCCACGGGCCTATAGCCGGCTCTGCCACGCCACAGATCAGGGCGCGTCACTGCCGTGCCATGATACGTGGTGCGTTACCACCATGCCCTGATCGGTGGCGCGGCAGAGCCGGCCACGTCACCGGTCAGGCGCCTTGTCCCTGCCACGTGGACAAGCTTGCCGCACCCCCATGCATGGCGCGACAATGTTAATTTGCCGCGCCGTGCGAATAGACGTGACCAAAAGTGTTAGATTTAAAAAAAATAAATAGTGTTAGTTTTAAAATTAGTTTAAAAAATGTGTTAGAAAGGAAAAAATCCCAGTTGTAACTAGCTAGGTGGTCGGTCGCTCACTTGGCGCAGGAAGACTACGTGTTTTGCATATGGATCGGACTGTTCACGTCGTTCTACACTGCTATACGCATGTATGTGTACCAATTGGTGTGCGGAACTAATAATAATGAGTGCTTTGTACGTGTGTCAGAAAGTGGATGGCATATTGTCATCAGTAGGTAGATAGAAGAAATGAAATGCAGATTTAAGCTGTTTGCCTTGTTCTTTTTGCACCAGTGTCTCAGCGAGGAGCATCTGGCATCAAACAATTAGGCTCGGTCGGCGTCGCTGTGGTCAGGAAGCACCACATTATAAATTTATAATGCCTCCAGAAGTTCTGCCTGTATTATTTTGTCTTTAAAAATCTCTCAAAGATCTCAAGTCAGCTACTGCTGTTGCTAATGATTTTTTTTTTCTGAAACATCATTTGTGTAAGGGAAAGACTGGCGCCCGAACGTCCGGACGCCCGCGTCTACTGCTTGCCCATGCGCCTGACGCGCTACATGTGGCAGGAAATGGCACATGCACACTTCCCTGGATGCATGCGGCCAACTGAAGGGACGCGTGCACCATGCCTCCACCACCCACTTTGCCTAGGTGGGCCCTACAACATATGCATGCAGCTCCTGCCCGCCTGCCAGCATTGTTGCTGCCGCACCTGTCCACGTATTGCTGCTGCTGTTGTCACCATGCATTGCTACTGCCATGCCTGCTGGCTGGGCCCCACCTGCTATTGTGGGTAGCATGCACCTATGCATTCATGTGGGGCTGCCCCGCACGCTGCTGCTGTTGTCGCCGCGCATTGCTGCTACCATGCTTGCCGGCTGGTCCCCACCTGCTGTTGTGGTATGCATGCACCTACGCATGCATGTGGGGCCGCTGCGCTCGCTTTCACTTCCCGCATGCACGAGGGGACCACCTCCGTCTGCACCTACTTCCCGCGCCTAGTCATACAACACTTGCAACATAAAACATTTGCTGCAATATATGTCCGAAACAAATAAAACATTTACAAACATACGCTAGCAACATATGTGTGTGGCAACTGCAACATATGTAACTCCAGATACAACACTTGCAACATACATTTTGAAACAGCTGAAATATTTGAAACATACGCTTGCAACATACGTGTATAGTTAGTGCAACATATGCAACATCTAGATAAAACACTTGCAACATATGTTCAAAATAGCTGAAACATTTGAAACATACACACTTGCAACAAATGTGTATAGCCATCTGCAACATATGCAACAATCAGATAAAACAATTGCGACAAATATTTGAAACAACTAAAACATTTGAAACATACACTTACAACATACGTATATAGCCATTGCAACATATACAACATCTAGATGGAACATACATCTAAAACGCATGAAATATACGAAGCTAGATGCCATGGAGTGATAGAAAAAATTGGCCTAGCCAAAAGGTCCTTGTTTGGTTTTGATAATTGAGTGACAACCTAGGTGGACTAATTGTGGTTATGTGAGATACATAGGTGATTAGTCCATAGGTACACTTGTATGAGCAACTCATGCCATGACGGTGAAGATGGCTTGGATTTTTGTTGAAAAGCTCACACATGTGATGAAGGAGCTCATTGCATATGAGACATGACATTGAGTCATGTGACTAAGGTGGAGAAGATCAAGACAAGACTTGGCTTGATGGACCGGTTGCAAGTGTGAAGAGCAAGTTAAGTGATGACTTGGCGCTGATGGACCAAAACAATGGTGAAGAGCAAGTGAAGTCAAGATCAATGAACCAATACGGTCATGTGATGATATGAAGTGGATCATATCATTTGTGATCATGTTGGTGCATGTGTTGCATCAACATTAGAGGAGATGAAATGGAATGCGCAAGGCAAAGGTATATGTAGGGCATTTCATTTCACCGGTCATAGGTGTGTAGAGAAGTTTATGACCAGGTTTAGGATAGATGGCCGTACTATCAGGAGGGGCAAACTTGTTTGCATATCGGTCATCTAGTGTCACTCGAGTGATCTAACTTTGCATCGTTGCTATGATCGAGTGGCATGGTGAAAAGAGAGTTAATCCTTTGATAAAATGTTTGTGAAAAACTAACACACATGCACATGATGTTGTATACTTGGTGGTGTTGGCACATTTGCAAATGAGAAGAAAATTGTACTCAAGTGAATGGAGGAGAGCACACATGGAGCCTTGTGTGCGCCCGACTTCTCTTTCATTGCATGCACTTTGAGAAGGGTAAAAATAGGCAAGCATTGCATGCACTCTAAGCCAAAGAGAGGGAGTGTGTGGCTGCATGCTTGCTTTGTTAATGAAGTGAAAGGACACACTGAAAGAAACGAGTGGTCTAGGTGACCAGACACTGTTGACACTAGATATGGCAAACAGATAAATCCGCAAGTGCACGGATATCAATGTAGCTTTCATCTGGGAGTATTCCAAGGAATCAAATTTCCACGGGGAACGTGAAGTGGACTAGTGAAGAACTAAGAGTGTCCAAGGATAGAACAATGATAGGGGATAACAGGTAGAGAGGATCTCTATGGTTTCTAAGACACTAAGGCAAGACTAAGGAAGGTTATATCAAGGTTGTTTACTTTGGGGCATACCTACCCTAACCTCACCCAAAGGGTTGATTAGGCACAAGCATAACGAGCCCTATGATTTAATAACTAGAACCAACGTGGTGGAATATAGAGGATGGATAGGGCTGTCACCACCTACCACCAACCACAATCTATCTGGGGATCTAGCCATAAACACAGACAAGCTATAGCCTAAGCACCACGCTTAATCTATAGACTCACTACTCCAATCTTGGCCTCGATGAAATAAGATCAAAGCACTCTAACGAAGCGGTGAAACGTGTAAACAACAGTATATAAACAACACTTAAGTAATGCAAAAGAATAGAGTTACCACACAGAAGATGCTGGACTTCACTCGAAGAAGAGCTTCATCCACTGAGACACAAGTGGAGAGGATGCCGACAACCTTGGCTCCTCCCCAAGCTTCTCCTCACTCTCTCCCTATCTTCTACTTCTAAGTGTAGTAGCTATAGAGCTTCGCCTTGCGACTATTCTAAATATGAATGAGATGGGATGGAATGATTACAAATGAGCTCTACACCACTATTTATAGCTCTCCAAGGTCGATTCCTGCAAGGGGGGTACTTGTAGATGTCAAGGGAGGTCGGTGGACAAACTTGGGTGTTGGCCAATGTCCTTGACCATCGGTTGATGGTCCATTTCCCCCAACGTATGATCTAGTGGCTTGGATGGACTCCTGATGGTAGTTGCATGCTAGTAAGGCGGTTGCTTTGGTCGGTAACTCCCTTTTGAGTATGACAATGGGCCCTCCAATCCATGTGACATGTGTTGATAGACCTTGGATCTAACTGACTTGAAATCAAGGCATGGATGTGTTCCATGTGGCCTAGCACATGGATTGGTGATGTGTTCATGGCAGGGAGAGGTGGTTTGGTGCTCCTAGGCCATCGCCTGATGCTATGGGCCATTGCCTGACATGGCCCAGGGCCCTCTAGGGTCAAGAGCACCTCCCATGGCCTTCCTAGGGAGTGGAGAGGCCTTGGGACAAGTTTAGTGGCCTTTGGATACTTGTCCACGTCACCCGACCTGAGCACAGGTTGCTCAACGTCTAGTGTGTCCAAACCGAGCCTGTCATGTCTTGCGATCTTCCAGAAGACAGAACTTTGTCATCCGGACTTCGAATTGGGTAAACCAAAACTTGATTTCATGTATCTCGACGAGATCTTTGACAAGGTGTAGTTAAAATGAGCATTTGATGAAGTGTTTTTGCATGTATATGGCCACCTTGTTCCTACACTCACATAGTCATCACAACTCATGGAAATGGTTAGAAATAAGACCTATGAGTATGGTTTTTATCATTTATATGACCAATTTAGGCATTGTTGATGGTATAAAATGGGGTGTTATGGACCATCAATAAGCTCCCCCACACCAAACCTTTGCTCGTCTGAGTAAAGGATTCAAACAACAAAAATGACTAAGCAAAGATTTAGGTGGATTTGATGCACAACTTTCTTAGGATACGATGCAAGCCTAAAAGATATTCCAAGTTACATACTCATACCTATGGGTTTTGAAGTGGCTAGAACATCACCTTGGGCTATTGAGAAATGGAACAGTTCTGACCTGAAGACATAGATCACTTCTTCTTCTCAAGTAAGATTGAAGTTTTTCACAATATTTTTTCATAACAAAACATAGCTTATGTTACTTCTCATATGGTTCTCTCAAATCACTCAGTGGTATTTGTGTATTTGTCCTCACCAAGATCTTTGTTTGCCTCAAGGCCCTACAACTATGGCTTATGTAGAGTCTTGGGTAGGAGACCTTGAAAGGCACACTTAGAATGTTTATATTGTAAAGTCAAAGCATGGATCCATGAAGGAAAACAACATACAAACTATGATCAAGAGTGCACGTGTGTGGATATGAGTGGAAGTATTAACTCCTTAAAGATTCTCTCTCCAAATCTAGGTGCTTGAGATCATGGGCTATCTTTGATGCTCATCCTCTTTTTTTTGCTCGACACTTTTTTTACTCATCTCTCTCTCTCTTTTTATCATCTTTCAAACTCATTTTTTAACTCTCTTTTTTTCATCTCTCTTTTTTCATAACATATAGCCCATGTCTCTTTTTTAGACTTGTATGGAGAATGGAGAGAGATCTTGAATACATGGAGTCTGTATTTTGTGGAAAGGTGGAAAAGCATGGTTGTGGGGAGGTGGAAATGAATGTTTATGGAGAGGTAAAAAGGTATATCTATGCTAGCTCTCAATGTAAGAGCATAGCTAAGTATGGAAAGCATGTTTTTGCTTACTCTCGGTGTAAGAGTAAAGCATGTATGGTGAAGTGTATGTGCTCTTGATCAAGTAAGCATGGTGCATCACTCACTAGGGTCACACGATTTGACAAAACTCAAAACAAAATCTAAGTAGCAAGAAAGTGTGGGTTTGTCAAGATATTGCCTATGGCTCTAGTAGGACAGTTATACAATAGAGGAGTTATGAAGCCATGGTTTTAAATTTTGTTCAAAACAAAAGTCTCCAAAATACTTGATTAGAAGGAAGGACTAGTCTTGTCATCACTATATCACACTTCACAACAACTTAGGTAATGTTGTCCTAATTGAGTAAGGTTCCCACAAGCATTAAGTGAAAGACAAGGAATAAATATTACACAAGCCAATCTCATAAGATAAGTCATGATCAAATTTTCGGGTCATGTTTTAGAGTTTATTAAGTTTTAATAACATGAAGAAATTGGCTTCTTATGCATTCATTCTCAAGGAGATAAATGTAGGAGAGGGGGTACCAAGATACAAACCAGCATCTCATATAGAGATGAAGCCCAGAAAGTTGATGTTGATAAAGTGCTTTTGTGTGTAACCTCGGTGTTTTTCATCAGAGGAGAAGTTGCTTAAGCTGGGGTTGAGTTGCCGAACCCCCACACCTGTTCCATCGTCATTGTGCTTATTCAAAGACACAAAGGGTGAAAGCAATAGGGTTCTACTAGTACAAATGTACTAGTGAACCAAAACTTTATTCCTCTTATTGAAAAGCAAATAGAGGCGTATAGCATGATTGGAAATGAAACAAAAGCGCATAACATTTATCATGCCAAAGGGGAAATCAAGTTGAAGGAGAAACATACCTATGCCATGTATTTGTTAAGTTAAACAGTGGTCCTAGTGAAAGTTGTGACACTTCTCAAGCTAATCATTGGAAGAAATGATATATGATGGAAAAGGAGGAAATAAACTCACATTGAATAGTATGTGATATGTGAAATTCATCATACCAAAGCAATGTGGTGTGTAGATCTCCTCATGATTGACCCCCACAAGATAACATTGGAGATCATGGAGCTATTATTATTTTTATATGTAATATACATTTACTATAATTGGACCTTCATGTGCCCATATTTTTTTGTTTGTGTTATTTTACTTGGACCGTCATGTGTCCAACTTTTTTTAATAGCTCCATGTCTCTCTTCACAAAATGGCAAAAAGGGGTATTTATGAAGGTGATAGTTCAAAGTTTTGAAGTGCCACTAGTTCATAAGGTCACAAAATTTATCTAAACTCAACATGACAACTGGTTGCATAAAAAGAGGTTCATGTTTAAGAATTTGTTTTAGAGATGAGAATGTAAAGACAAAACATGATCATTCAATTTTAACATCTCAATCTACACTCTTTTAATGTTAGATTAAGTCACACAAGATAAAAAGAACACGTGCATAAGAATTTGAGCTGATTCATGTTAGTGCCAGGCAGCTGACCTCCACATAAAATATGGCACAAGCTTTTGTGTAAACTTTCATATATCAGGTTAACATGAATTCAAATGTATTGGCTATGATTATGAAGAAGACATGACTCAAAAGCTTGTGTTAGCAAAACTAAACAAGTTTAATCATATCAATTTCTTCATTTTCGTGCTTATCGGGTCAAAGGTAATTATTTAAACATTAACAACATAGCTTATAGATGTTACCTTTGTTGCTTTGAAACATGATGGCTCCATGATGTGATGATGACTTTGATTGGACCATGACATTTGCTTCTGAGCATTCCATGCCTGATTAGCCTCACTCTTGAATTGCATGTTTACACCTTGTCCTTGACTTGAATTCCTTCTTCTTGATGTCACTCCTGATGCTTGCTCAAAAGTCTTGATTCATGATTTTAATATCTGCAACAAAGACTAGTGCAAGGTGATACTACAAGGCTAACCGATGTGTGAGCACATCGGCTAGTGCAACAATCAAGCAAAATCTTCATTGGGTTCGCTCTTGTTATTTGAAGGGAAAAACATAATTTTTGAAAGAAACTATTTTTATTTACTACTACTACTTTATTTTATGATGATAGAAACTAAACAAACTTTATTGAATTGAAAATAACAAGCAAATGGGTTATCTCCCTTTCAAAGTTTTTATGAACAGGGAGTATGAGGGGGTTGAACATGGAGCATACTTGCAATGCATATATTGTAAAGTCAAACAACGGATCCAAAGAGAGTTGAGTCATACAATCAAATCAATATGTGCATATGTGTGGATATATGGTGGCTAACCTAATTCTACTTTGCTCCTTGAAAACTTATCTCTCTTTTGGAACTTGGAAACACCTGCTAGATATCAGGGGCTATCTTATTCATCTCTTTTTCTCTTTTTTTAGGTGGCCATCTAAGCACCCATTGTTTTCAATATCTCAGACACTTTTATGTCCATTTTTCTTCTCAACATTTTTTCCTTTTTTTATGAATAACTTTTGCATAGCCCCATGCCTCTTTTCTGCAACACAACTTTGAGAGATAGTAACAAAAACTTAGAGCATTTATTTGGTGGATGGAAAACCTATCCAGCATGGTTGTGTTCACCCCTAGTGTAGGAGTGGAACATTTTTTGGTGGATCTAGATGGAAGGCATGTTTTTGCGTCTACCCCAAGTGTAGGAGTAGTGCATATTTGGGTGGTGTGTATGTGATCTCGATTTTAAGAGCGTGAGAAATCTCTCATAAGGGTCAACAAAGCATGACCAAACTCAATGCAATTACAAGCAGCATATATGTGAAAGTTTTCCTAGCCTAAATAACATGTATGGTTCTGGTGGGAATTCAGGCTTTGTCATACAGGAACTCATCATGTAATATTTTTAAGTTTTTTTCAAAAAGTAAATCTCCAGAACTTTAGTGTCACTAGGAACAAGATAAACAATAACTCAGACCTACTCATATCATATCTATCAATTACCTAGACTTAGATCAAGCATATGCTACCCACGAGTTTGAAGTTCAGAGTAAATCCTTATATCAAAACAGTCATATCCAAAACTTGGGAGAATTCAAGGCTGAAAACTAGGTACTTGAAAGGAATTACAATAGAGCAAGTATTCATCATTTCCATTTAAGAGATTATTCTGAGTCCTCTTTATTTTATTTAGCTCTTAAAAACAAATTAAAGCAAACTAGACACACCTTTTTATTTTGTTTTCAACTTCACTAGATCACACATTATTACTATAAATGACTAATGCAAAGAAAAAATTTTATTTTATTTTTCATTCATCAGTTTTTACTAATTAAAAGAAACTAAAATTAAAACAAAAATGGGAAAGAATACTTACTTGGATACACGGGAGTGCTTCTCCCCCAAGCTAGCTCTTTCGGTGAGGGTTCGGTGTTGTAAGTTCTTTGAACCGGACTTCTTGTGAAGTTCATTGATCAAGTACCTCGGTTTGCTCTTAAGATGAGGATTCTTGTGGTGACACCTTTAATGGTGATGTCACCTTCTTCCACCAAACATGTCTTGGTTTTGAGTTTGTACTTTCGTTTGACAGGTTCAGAACCTTCACTTGGGGAATCGAATTTCCCCACACTTTGCTTGAAGTGTGTCCTGCTCATAAGACAAGGTAGAGATCAAGTACATGGGCTCTGTTTGTGGGAAAACACCAACATAACCAAAATTTTATTCATTCCTCTCTAACCTTAGGCACATCAAACAAGATAAAGTTGATGTTATGTGCTTTGTTCATTTATATCATGGGTGGACTACAAAGGATTCAACAAGGATATAAGAGTCACCTTCGTAAGCTACCACCAATCCAGAATGTAGGGTATATCCATGATTAACCTAAGTCTAAGTACCATGCTTACACTTATGAGTAATACTTTACTCCCTTTAGAATAGGAATAAAGCACTCAAAAGAGTCATAAACCTGAAGAACAATATAGACAAGATGCTTAGTTGAATCCAAAGCTGATTACCAGGGAAATCTCAGAGGCAAGCTCAAATAGAACTTGGATCTGCCAAGGTACAAGCCGTAGAGAGAGCACCGATAGGCCGGCACCTCCTCCAAACTCTTCCCTCACTCTCCATCTCACTATTACTATTTATAAGACTAGATCCTATGGAGGACTAATCTTCTCTTGATAGCTGGCTCGATCCTGAAGATATGAATTAGGGTTTTAGGGATGGCTATAGGGAGGGGGTAGGGGGTGCCTTATATAGAGGAGATGGAGTAGGCGGCAAGGCGTTGCCACATCATCGATCCGCATCAACTCCCTCGATCACCATTGGATGAACTAACTTAAAAGGACGGTGTAGATGCAATCTAGGAGGTGATGGAGAACCAACATTCAAAGCGAAGACTGATGGGAGGGGCCCATAGGCTGGCTGACCTATAGGTGGGGCCAGCCAGCCCCACATGGTAGCCCTTTAGGGTCTCCTTTGGTGGGTTGTCTTCTGGAGTGTTCTAGAGTCTTCTCATGTCAGTTTCGTTGTAGATAAACGTGATTTGCTTTGACGAATAGGTCCTCCTTGATGGTTTTCTGGATAAATCCTCCTACAAACACAGATTCACCAAAACTTATGGAATTTATGAGTTTAAACCCCTAGACCTATGTTTGGTGGTGGAATTAAGTATATATGCAGGTTATGTTGATGGTTTATAATTGATGTTAGTGATCGTCAACAAGATCCCCCAAGCTTACCCTTTGCCAGTCCCTGAGCAAAGCTAAACTTAGTTATGGATCAAGAGTTGTTACTATGCTTTCACGCTTCAAAAGTACACAGGCATTCAATCAAGAATTCTCCTCCAGATTAGAATAAACTGATATGACTTTCAAACTCACCCATATTACCTTCAACTATAGGGCTTCTTAGCCTTCACTTGGGTCTTGAGCAATTGAAAGACAGAACAATTAAGTCAAGCACTATGTCTCAAGTTCTTTGTTCCACCAATGTTCTGGAGTTTTTATAAGTTTTTAAAATAAAACTCAGAGATTCCATTTTATGACCCTCTTAAGTCTCTCAATATATGTGGTATTTGTGGATCCTTACCATGGCAATAATGATGTTATGCCTTTTTTTATTCCTACTACTAAAGCTTATGTGGAGTTCATAGGTAGGGAGAAAGCTAGAGCATACTTGCAATGCATATATTGTAAAGTCAAACAACGGATCCAAAGAGAGTTGAGTTATACAATCAAATCAAGATGTGCATATGCATAGATATATGGTGGCTAACCTAATTCTACTTTGCTCCTTGAAAACTTATCTCTCTTTTGGAACTTGGAAACATCTGCTAGATATTAGGGGCTATCTTATTCATCTCTTTTTCTCTTTTTTTTAGGTGGGCATCTAAGTGCCCATTGTTTTCAATATCTTAGACAGTTTTATGTCTATTTTTCTTCTCAACATTTTTTTCTTTTTTATGAATAACTTTTCCATAGCCCCATGCCTCTTTTCTGCAACACAACTTTAAGAGATAGTAACAAAAACTTAGAGCATTTATTTGGTGGATGGAAAACCTATCCAGTATGTTTTTGTGTTCGCTCCCAGTGTAAGAGTAGAACATTTTTTGGTGGATCTAGATGGAAGGCAAGTTTTTGCATCTACCCCTAGTGTAGGAGTAGTGCACATTTGGGTGGTGTGTACGTGATCTTGATTTTAAGAGCATGACAAATCTCTCATAAGGGTCAACAAAGCTTGACAAAACTTAATGCAATTACAAGCAACATATATGTGAAAGTTTTCCTAGCCTAAATAACATATATGGCTCTAGTGGGAATTTAGGCTTTGTCATACAGGAACTCATTGTGTAGCATTTTTATGTTTTTTTTCAAAAAGTAAATCTCTAGAACTTTAGTGTCACTAGGAACAAGATAAACAGCAGCTCAGACCTTCTCATATCATATCCGTCAATTACCTAGACTTAGATCGAGCATATGCTACCCACGAGTTTTAAGTTCAGTGTAAATCCTTATATCAAAACAGTCGTATCCAAAACTTGGGAGAATTCAAGGCTAAAAATTTGGTACTTGAAAGGAGTTACAACAGAGCAACTATTCATCATTTCCATTTAAGAGATTATTCTGAGTCCTCTTTATTTTATTTAGCTCTTAAAAACAAATTAAAGCAAACTAGACACACCTTTTTATTTTGTTTTCAACTTTACTAGATCACACATTATTACTATAAATGACTAATGCAAAGATAAATTTTTATTTTGCTTTTCATTCATCATTTTTTACTAATTAAAAGAAACTAAAATTAAAACAAAAAGGGGAAAGAATACTTACTTGGATACACGGGAGTGCTTCTCCCCAAAGCTAGCTCTTTCGGTGAGGGTTCGGTGTTGTAAGTTCTTTGAATCGGACTTCTTGTGAAGTTCATTGATCAAGTACCTCGGTTTGCTCTTAAGATGAGGATTCTTGTGGTGATGCCTCTAATGGTGATGTCACATTCTTCCACCAAACCTGTCTTGGTTTTGAGTTTGTATTTTGGTTTGACAGGTTCAGAACCTTCACTTGGGTAATCGAATTTCCCAACACTTTGCTTGAAGTGTGTCCTGCTCATAAGACAAGGTAGAAATCAAGTGCGTGGGCTCTGTTGATGGGAAAACACCAATAGAACCAAAATTTTATTCATTCCTCTCTAATCTTAGGCACATCAAACAAGATAAAGTTGATGTTATGTGCTTTGTTCATTTATATCATGGGTGATAAGATCAGAAGATTGAACATGAATGTAGCATTTGAAGATATTTGGCCAGAAGGGTTGAATTGCTTTAACCCATGGAAGGATTGTCTATCTGTGAATAATGTACCAATCTTTACATGATTATGTCTATTATCTTCTATAGATAAGATGTGCATTTTTAGCTCATTTGGTTAAAACTATGAGATCAAGAAAGTGGTGCTAGGAATAAGCTTAAAGAACTAAATATGTTGAGTTAATCAGGTTGGATCAAGCAAGTTGTGACTCAAACATGTTTTCTTCTTATTTATGTGCCTATCAGAATCAAGGAAAAACTCTTTTAAATAATGACCATTTATCTTAGGATGTTACCTTCACCATTGAAGCATGATGACACCACATGGCGAATGGTAGATGATTCGTGAAGGTCCTTCCCTTTTTGTTTGAAGTTTTCCATATTCGGCTAGCCTCACAGTTATGAGCTTCTTGTTGCCTAGATTGCACCCTTCCTTTCTCATCCTTTTGTCATGCCATCTTTCTATTCTTTGATCTTTTGTTGGACCTTCTGCCTCACCCTTTGTTTTATGCTTCAATGATTTGTTTTCACAAATGATCTCCTATTGGTGAGGGCTTATTAGGTATATTGATAAAGACCTCTCCTTGCATTTAGCTTTTCTTTGCATCATCTGATCCAGGAGATGAGGATGCGAAAAGTTGCATGTTCTTCTCTCATCAACCGCTCTTTGATTTTTGTTGATTCTTGGTTGACGAGATGCTGTTCATGGGAGCTGCAGACTTGAGTTCCTCCATCCATGATGAATGAGATGTGTCTTCTTTTCACAAAGTTATTGGAGTTCATCATGTGCCTTGCTTCATCTTCGATTTGAATTTATCTCGTGACTTACCCAAATTTAATTGAGAGTTTCCTGTTGGGGTTAGTCTAACAAAATATCCAATATCTACTAAAGCATACTATCAGCTCAAAAATCAACCTAGACACCATGTCTAATTTGATTTAGGAAAGCATTTTAACCTAAGCACCATGCTTAATTTAAAAGCCTTTGGAAGTAAATTAGCACACCTTTTGGTTCAAAAATCAAACTAGACACCCTATCTAATTTAATTCAGGAAAACTATTTAAACTAAGCACCATGCCTAATTTAAAAGGTGTATGAAAATACTTCAAAACCTATGCATACACTATAGCAAACAAAGGTAGCATGAAAGCATTATAGAGATTTATTCAAATAGATATAAAAGAGCATGGTTGTTATTTAGCAAATGGAGCATGGCTTAAAGGTAGAGACAACCAAAATAATTTTGCAACATGGCATAAGAATTTTCAGAGAAGCCCATCCCCCATACTTGAATTTTCCAAATGCAAAATCAAGTTTGGATGGATGTTATCAAATGTTGCATGATGATTGGTTGGACATACCTTGCATTGTCATCCTTTGTTCTTTTTGCTTCAAACCTAGAATGGTTAGTGACAAAAATACTCGAAGGAATATTTTCATAATTATATTTTTATGTTCATTTCACAAGGGCATTACAACAAAAGGTAAAAGTCCATGATATCTCCTGAAAGTGCTTGTTTTAGGACAGAAGCTTGTCCCTGGGAAACCTTCGAATTGCGTTTCTAAGTTGGTGAAGTGGTTTTCCCTCTAACATCAACCTTTGGGTGTCTATCTCAAGATTCATGCCAATGAGATTTGCAATATTTATGATAAACATATGCATCTACAACCACCCTTTCAAAGTCTTTATGAACAGGGAATATGAGGGGGTTGAAGATCTCATGTGTGGTAATAGAGAGACCAATTGGTTCAGAAGATTTCTCATGTGAGCACGGGTTTGATGAGGTGTTAATGAAATAGCTTCTATGCTCGTTGATGTCATCTTCCTTTTTAGACTCTAAGGTTGTTTCTTCGTGGATGTCTATAGGCAAAAACATTGTATCCATCATTCCATGCCTATGATTTTCATTGGTGATTTTATTGTCTAACATTTTCCTTGGATTAGTGACTCTCGGGTTGATCATATCCAAGGCCTCGTCGATCCATTCAATGGCAACGTCACATAAGTTCTTAATATCCTCCAGCCATTATTGTTGCTCTTGTTGGTCTTCCTTGTGGCCTTCATGACTCCTATGCTTTTGCGTGTCTTGGTGGATTTATAGGATCATCATGAGTCTCAGAAGAAAGAGCATAAGAGAAATCATCGGGGTCAAGGATTGGTTTGAATGAGACATCTAATGTGGGCATAGAAGGGGAGAAGATAGGAATAGCTTCTAGATGGCTTGGCTCTCCTTCTATGGGTTCACTAGATATGCCATCCTTGAATTTTTCCCAATGTCCTATATGGGAATAAGGATGCTTTCTAAGAGATCCCTTGTTGAGAGGATTTGAGTTATATTCGCTCAAAGGTCTCTTGTGGAACTGGAAGTTTAAACTTTTCCCAAAATCAGCATAAAAAAGATCATCCTCACAAGAAATTTCAAAAGGTTTAATTTCTTCTTCCCTTAGAGGATTTTGGGCTATTGATGGCTTGGGATTCGAGTGGTTGTGATTTGGATATCAAAACTTCTTCTTGTTTGGGAGATGATTCCTTCTCTTTCTCGGGGAGTTCATTATGAATGCTAGTGCATAGAGTCTTTTCACTAATTCTATCAAGCATAGATCTTGCTTCACTAACAGACAAATGAAGGAAAGTGTTGGGTACCTTAGAACGGGGTACCCCGAGCGAACAATCAAAAGGGTCGCTAAAGTCCCATCAAAAAATAAAGCTAGAAGGTAAGCCATGGGCCCCTCACTCGCCACGACCGAGCCCACTGGGCCCTCCTCCTCGCCTTGAGCCTCGAGCAGGAGGTCTCGGCATCCTAACATGAACTCCATCTCATGCGAGGCTCTCCACAGAAGGCCTCGGTAGGGGGCGCATTCTCCGTATCGCGCGAGGCCTCTCGCGGCATGCCTCGGCAAAGAGTCCGATCTCCGTCTCGCGCGAGGCCTCATTCTCTGTCTCACTCGAGGCCTCATTCTCCATGTCGCTCGAGGCCGGCTCGCCCGCAGCCCGTCGCCCCCACCTCGACTGACCCTCCTGACAGTGTGTCATGTCTCATTAATGCTTCAACCACTCCCGCAATCCCAGCCGGACGATGGCTCAACGCCACAGAATGACCGACAGGACCCGAGGTCGCATCAACGCCACACCGGCTAGGACAGGGCACGGCGAGGATTACCAGCCATTGTGTCCTAACGCTGTGTCCATGATCAGCGCCATACCAGCTAGGACAGGGTACGGTGGGGATTACCGACCACTGTGTCCTAACGCTGTGCCCACGATCAGCCGCCCACTCGAGGCCTTGACACTGTACACCAAGGTCTCGGCTATCTTGGGGTTCACGCCTGCCGAGACCCCTCCACTGCGGTGCAGCCTCAGCACCAACCAAGTCTTGGCCTCATGCACAATCCGTCCATAGTGGTTTGCACGTTCACCGCTGTACCCACTCCGAGGCAGTCTTAGGGCTCCCACAACGCATAGGATCAGATGGGACGACCATGCCGCCCTAGTGCTCCAAGGACAGACCACTCCGATGACCACGCCACCACAGGAACAGGCTATAGGGCCTAGACACGCCGCCTCTGTTCACATGACACCGTATAGTTAGCTCATATATCGTCCTTGTCCTCCCTTCAGGCTATAAAAGGAGAGGACTTGGGCCGTTTTAGAGAGGAGAGAAGACCCGGTAACACATTGTGACACACGCACACATCCTAGCCGCCTGAGAGCAACGTCTCAAGTGGCCCACATGTCACCTTGCCGAGACCTAGGACTAGCTCCCTCTCTCACCTAGCTTGTAACCCCCTACTATGAGCACTTTGGTGCAAGGAATACAAGATCAATCTCTCAGACTGGACGTAGGGCATCGATTGCCTGAACTAGTATAAACCTTGTGTCTCTTTGTATCACCATCCGGGATTGGGAACACGTAGAACAAATTCACTGGTTGGTTGAGGACCCCCCGGTCTGAAACACCGACAGTTGGCGCGCCAGGTAGGGGCCTCTACGTGTCATTTTCGTCATCCCAGTAGGTTCCAGATGGCAGACCCCGCACGACCATTGCGTCTTGGCACCATGGTTTGGTTTGGGAGCCTAGAGTTCATGTCTCTAGGGCATGAGTACGACATGGTACTCCTCACTCCTCGAGCCCCACCGTCTGACAATGAAGTTACGCATCGGCAGCCCAGGCGTAGGCGGCGCCCGGGCGGCCGCTCTCGCCACGCTCGCTAGGCACGATGCGAGCAGGACCACCCCTACGCTACACGAATCTAGGGTAGCACGCCACTCCCCGCCGATATCCTATGACTAGCTATTGGCACAGGGTCCCTGGCTAGGGACCTATCTAGCCTGAGCTTGGACAAAGGAAAATCGCCGGTGGCACACGGCGATGTCCAGTCGTCAAGCTCCGCTCCACCACTCCCTGAAGAACCGACCCTGGTGGAGCAGAATCTAGCGACGGCACCATCCCCATACCCCTTTGGGTTGAGAAATGCTGCCGCCTCTTACGCCTACGCTTACACTGCTGCTCACAAGGATCCCTCGGAACACCGCCAGCGCTTCGCTCTCGACCTGAGCACCCACGCCAACTCCTCGGATGAGGACATGGCATGGCCCGGAGTGGATTTCTCTAGACTCCATGACCCTGGGGCTTTGCGCTAGTTCTTGGCCGCAAGCGACTACTACTTCGGCTACTCCGACTCCGACGACGAAGGCACCTACGACCCCACTCACGAGTGTTTTCACGTCGGGCTCAGGATGCCGAGGGCGGGCGAAGAGGACGAGGGGGTAGGTAGCCGTTCCTCGCTTCGCCTAGGTGTGGGCGCCGCCACACCTCCACGCGCCGTCCTACCGGCCACATGAAAAGAGAACGTCGCTCTTGCGCGACCCTAGCGCCCAGACTTAGAACAGCTCCGTGAGCTCCAGGCCAAGGTTGAACAAGACCAACTCCTTCTGCAGTAGCTTCGAGACTCTCTCGAACAGGAACAGCGAGGTCGCGGCGAAGGCGGGGGAGCCCGACGGAGGGCCCGCGATGTGCATCACCGCATCCATGACGACGAAGGGAGTGAGCAACCCCTAGTCTTTAATCGCGCTAGCCAGAACGTTGTGGCTGTGGCAATGCTGGTCCGTGCAATGCCCGAGCCTTCTACTACGGAGGGGCGGTGGGTCCACGGTGAGCTCCGGGATCTCCTAGAGACCGCCACGGTTCAGCAGGCCAAGAGTTCTGCCTCCCGACGACACGAGGGCGCCTCAAACCTACCCACGGCACTACCTTGGCAGGATAGGGAAGCCCTGGCTCATCCCGAGCCCGACCGAGCGCCGATAGCCCACAGGGTCCCCGTGCTTCTGGACCGCCTCGGCAATCGACGTGAGGTACAGGGAGACCCTGAGGTGGTCAGTAGGCGACGATGCCACGACAACGAGGGGCCCGCTCGGAGCTACCACCCACACTGAGGCGGTCGCTATGACAGTGGGGAGGACCACAGTCCTTCCCCTAAACCGCCAGGCCCCTGGGTCTTCAGCAGGGCCATCCGCGCTGCTCTTTTCCCCGCCCGGTTTTGGCAACCAGCCAATCTCGCAAAGTATAATAGCGAGACCAACCCTGAACTCTGGCTTGCCAATTACCGCCTAGCCTGCTAGCTAGGTGGCGCAGACGATGACCTGCTCATCATCCACAACCTCCCCTTGCTCTTGTCAGACTCGACGTGAGCCTGGCTCGAGCACCTTCCTCCCTCGCAAATCCATGACTAGCGCGACTTGGTTAGGATCTTCATCGGGAACTTCTAGGGCACATACGTATGCCCTGGGAACTCCTAAGATCTTAAGAGCTGTCGCTAGAAGCCGGATGAGTCTCTCTAAGACTTCATCTGGCGCTGCTCCAAACAGTGCACCGAGTTGCCCAGCGTCAGCGACTCGGAGATCGTCCAGGCTTTCCTCTCTGGCACCACTTGTCGGGACTTGGTTCGAGAGTTAGGTCGGAATGTGCCACACTCTGCTGCCACGCTCCTCGACATTGCCACCAGCTTTGCCTCAGGTGAAGAGGCTGTTGGAGCCATCTTCCCCGACACCGACACCAAGGGTAAGCGGAGGGACGAGGCCCCCGAGGCCTCAGCCTCCCACCTCCCCAAGAGAAAGAAAAAGGGGTGCCTGGGGAAGCAGGAGGTCCTGGAGGCTGATCTGGTCGTGGCCGCAGAACGCAAGAACCCCCGAGGCTTCAAAGGCCCTAGGCCCTTCGATGACATGCTCAAGAAACCCTGCCCTTACCACCAGGGCCCAATCAAGCACGCTCTCGAGGATTGCACCATGCTGCGGCGTTACTATGCCTGGCTCGAGCTCCCCGACGATGACGCCAAGCAGAAGGGCGCCGGTGGCTGGGACGAAGACAAGGACGATGGGTTCCCCGAGGTATGCAACGCCTTCATGATCTTCGGTGGGCCCTCGGCATGCCTTACGACGCGGCAGCGCAAGAGGGAACGCCGAGAAGTCTTCTCGGTCAAGGTGGCCAGACCCTAGTACCTCAACTGGTCTCGAGAGGCGATCACCTTCGATCGAGATGACCACCCTGACCATGTTCCGAATCTCGGGTAGTACCCACTGGTTGTCAACCCGATCATCGGCAACACCCGACTCTCCAAGGTGTTGATGGACGGAGGCAGCGGCCTCAACATCCTCTACGCCAACACCCTAGAGCTCTTGGAGATTGACCAGTCATGGCTCCGAGGCGACGTCACACCTTTCCATGGCATCATGCTAGGGAAGCGCACGCGACCCCTCGGGTGCATCGACCTTCCCGTCTGCTTCGACACCCCCTCCAACTACCGCAAGGAAGTCCTTACCTTCGAGGTAGTCGGGTTTGGGGGAGCCTACCACGCCATTCTGGGGCGGCCATGCTATGCCAAGTTCATGGTGGTCCCCAACTATACCTACCTCAAGCTCAAGATGCCAGGCCCTAGCGGTATCATCACGATTGAGTCCACATACGGATATGCATACGACTACGACATCGAGTGCATCAAGTACGCCGAGGCTCTTGCAGAGGCCGAGACCCTCATCACCCACCTTGACCAACTCAGTGGCGAGGCACCTGACTCCAAGCGTCGCGCGGGGGCGTTCGAGCCCGGCGAGGCCATCAAACTCATCCTGGTCGACCCTACCTACCCCGACGACCGAGCGCTGAGGATCAGCGCCACCCTCGACATCAAATAGGAAGTCGTGCTCGTCGACTTTCTCCGTGTGAACGCCGACATATTCGCATGGAGTCCCTCGGACATGCCGGGCATACCAAGGGAGGTCACCAAGCACGCCCTGGACATTCGGGCCGGATCTAGACCTGCGAGGCAACGCCTGCGCCGCTTCGACGAGGAAAAGCGTAGGGCCATCGGTGAGGAGATACAGAAACTCTTGGCGGTCAGGTTCATCAAGGAAGTGTCCCACCCAGAGTGGTTGGCTAACCTCGTGTTAGTCAAGAAGAAAAATGGGAAATGGAGGATGTGTGTAGACTACACCGGTTTGAACAAAGCCTGTCCAAAGGTCCCCTTCCCATTACCTCGAATCAATCAAATCATTGATTCCACTGCAGGGTGCGAGACCCTGTCTTTCCTTGATGCATACTCTGGTTACCATCAAATCAAGATGAAAGAGTCCGACCAGCTCGTGACTTCTTTCATCACACCATTCTGCATGTACTGCTACATGATGATGCCCTTTGGCCTTAGAAACGTAGGTGCCACGTACCAGCGGTGCATGACCTAGGTCTTTAGCGACAACATTGGGCAGACTGTTGAGGCCTACGTAGACAACATCGTGGTCAAGACTAGAAAGGCCGAGGGTCTCGTCGATGACTTGAGGATAACCTTCAAATGCCTTAGAGAGAAGGGCATCAAGCTCAATCCTGAGAAGTGTGTGTTCGGGGTTCCCCAAGGCATGCTCTTGGGATTCATAGTCTCGAAACGCGGCATTGAAGCCAACCCAGAGAAGGTCTCGGCCATAATCCGCATGGGACCAATCAGAGACCTCAAGGGAGTACAGAGGGTCATGGGATGCCTTGTGGCCCTGAGCCGCTTCATCTCGTGCCTCGGCGAAAAAGGTTTGCCTCTGTACCGACTCTTGAGAAAATCCAAGCGTTTTTCTTAGACTCCCGAGGCCGAAGAAGCCCTCGACAGACTCAAAGCACTGCTCACGAATCCTCCCGTCCTGATACCCCTGGCCATGGACAAGGCCCTCTTACTCTACGTCACCGCAGCGACCCAAGTGGTCAGTGCTGCCGTAGTGGTAGAGAGGCAGGAAGAGGGGCATACTCTGCCCACCCAACGACCTGTTTATTTCATCAGTGAGGTGCTCTCTGAGACCAAAGCACGCTACCCCCACATCCAGAAGCTAGTCTATGCCGTGGTCCTAGCCCGGTGCAAACTGTGTCACTACTTCGAGTCACACCCAGTGACTGTGGTATCATCTTTCCCCCTAGGTGAGATAGTTCATAACCGGGAGGCCTCGGGCAGGATAGCCAAGTGGGTTGTCGAGCTTGTGGGGGAAACCCTAACCTTTGCACCTCGAAAGGCCAATTTCGTGGCTGAATGGACAGATACCCAACTACCACCTGCCCAAATTCAGATGGAGTGCTGGACCCTGTACTTCAATGGATCCCTGATGAAGACTGGGGCAGGCGCAGGTCTGCTCTTCATTTTGCCCCTCGAAGTACACATGCGCTACATGGTGCGGCTCCACTTCGCCGCCTCAAACAACGTGGCCGAATACGAGGCCCTCATCAGTGGCTTACAAGTCACCATCGAACTTGGGGCGCGGTGCCTCGACGTTCGAGGCGACTCGTGGCTCATCATAGATCAAGTGATGAAGGAGTCAAACTACCTTGACCCCAAAATGGAGGCTTACTGCAAGTTGGTACGATGCCTAGAAGACAAGTTCGATGGTCTCGAACTAAATCACATCACGTGGAAGTACAACGAGGCCGCCGACAAGCTGGCAAAGATGGCCTCGGCATGGGCCCCGGTCCCCCCGAACGTCTTCGCCAGAGACCTCCACAAACCTTCCATTAGCTACACCTCGGCAACAGAGGAGGGCCCACCTATGGAGCCCATGGCAAAGCTCGATGCCCCCTCTGCTGTCGAGGCCCCCTTGACCGAGCCTAAGGTCATGGAAGTCAATGCCGAGCCTCCGCAGACTGATTAGGACATGGATTGGCGAGTCCCGTTCCTCGATTGGCTTGATCGGGGGGAGCTTCCTAATGACAGAACCAAAGCGCGACAGCTTGCACGCCGAGCCAAGACCTACGCCCTCTACAATGACGAATTGTACAGGTAGAGTCCCTCAGGTGTCCTCCAATGGTGTATTAGTGCTGAGGCGGGCCAAGCCCTGCTTTGGGACTTACACGCAGGCGCCTGCGGGCACCATGCGGTGCCTTGGACACTCGTAGGGAACGCATTCCGCCAAGGGTTCTACTGGCCGACGATGGTCGCCGACGCTACCAAGCTAGTACGCTCCTACGAAGGATTCCAGTACTACGCTTGGTAGACACATCTCCCGGCCCTGGCCCTGCAAACCATCCCCATCACATGGTCGTTCGCCGTGTGGGGGCTCGACATGGTCGGGCCTCTGCAAAAGGCCCCCGGGGGCTACACCCATCTACTAGTATCAATCGATAAGTTCTCCAAATGGATCGAGGCCCATCCGATCAATCGAATCAAATCCGAGCAGGCGGTGCTGTTCTTCACTAACATTATCCACAGGTTTGGGGTCCCCAACACCATCATCACCGACAACGGGACACAGTTCATCGACAAAAAGTTTCTGACGTTTTGCGATGACCACCACATTCGTGTGGCCTGGTCGGCCATAGGACACCCAAGGACCAACATCCAAGTAGAGCGTGCCAACGGCATGATCCTACAAGGCCTCAAGCCAAGGATTCACAAATGGTTGAAAAAGTTTGGCAAGAAATGGCTTACCAAACTCCCATTGGTCATCTGGAGCCTGAGGAACACTCCAAGCCAAGCCACGGGATTCACGCCTTTCTTCCTAGTCTATGGGGCCGAGGCCATCCTCCCCACCGACTTGGAATATGGTTCCCCGAGGCTGCAAGCCTATAACGAACAAAGTAACCACACCACCCGAGAGGACGCCCTTGATCAACTGGAGGAAGCCCGAGATGTCACGCTACTACACTCGGCCAAATACCAGTAGAGCCTACGGCGCTATCAGGCCCGATGCGTCCGAGGCTGAGACTTGAAGGTAGGCGACCTGGTGTTGAGGCTAGCACAAAGCAACAAGGGTCGCCACAAGCTGACCCCACCATGGGAAGGACCGTACATCATCGCCCAAGTGCTGAAGCCCAGGACCTACAAGCTGGCCAATGAGAAGGGCGAAGTCTTCACCAACGCTTGGAACATAGAACGGCTATGTCGCTTTTATCCCTAAATCTCCAAGCATTATATATGTCATTTCTTGAAATACAATTAAAAAGCGTTCTTTAGTTGGTCTAATTTTTCGAGAAACCCCCCGAGCCCATCGTAGGCCTCGGCAATACAGTAACACGGTAAGGGAGACTCGATTCTGCCTCGGTAGAACCAAGCCTCCCTCGGGGGCTAGATAGGTGACCCCCCTAGGTGTCCCCTAGGTCCCACGCACCATTCTTCAGTTGTTCTTCGCAAAGGGGACCCCCTAGGTGTCCCCTAGGTCCCACGCAACATTCTTCAGTTGTTTTTCGCAAAAATTCCTACGCCAAGTCCCTAGCAGGCTCTGACGAATCAGTTGTAAAAACTCCTCAGACTAAGGTCTGTTTCCTAAGCAAGAGGCTGGTAGAGTCGCGAGACGGCCTACGCCTCCAGGCTACGGCACTCCCTCACTACCTCTCGCTCAAGGGACGGCTTAGGCCCCAAGGGGGTGTTTTGCAAACGAAATCCGATCAGGAGCAACAGAGGGCAGAGGCTCGGAAACATAAGAAAAACAACTAAGAAACACAAATACTTCAAAAATAAAGGCCTCAACGGCCACAAGCGTTACGATACAAAAAATAACCCCTATTCTATTTTTACATAGCCCCCGGGGCCCAGATCAAGGCTCAGGGCCTTCAGCACCGGCAGATGGTAGGGGAGGAACCACCTCCTCTTCGAAGAGCATCGCCAGCGCCGTGCCAGGGCCTTCCGCCACCTCCATCAGCTTCGTGACCACCGCGTCGGCCTCCTCGTCATCATCAGGCAGAACATAGCCATCACTAATGGCCGGGAGGTCAACGCTAAGGTAGTGAGAGGAGATGACGGCCAACGCCCACTTGACACCCGTGTGCAGCGCCCCTCAGAGCCGCTCACTCATCTGTCTGCTCAGCGCAATCAAGCGGCTCCCAAGGGAGCTACCTAACTGAACCCCCTCGACCTCCAAGGCCTCGCAGGTGGAAAGGGCAGCACGTTTCAATGCCTCGTGCTCCCCGATCTCGGTCTCGAGCACCATCTGCACTGCGCTAGAAGCCTCGGCGGCCTAAATGATCTCCGCCTCTGACTCTGCACCGTAGAAAATGGAATGAGGTCGAGCAAGAGAAAGAACAACCAAAGTTAGGGACGGAAGCCTAGGGAACTCACCCTTGGCCTTCTGCTCCCAACATCGGGTCTCGGCCTAACAGGCCTCGGCCTTCTCCTTCAACCGCTGGGCCTCGACCCGAGAGGCCTCGGCCGCCCTGGAAGCTTCACTTCCCAGCTCTGCGTCATACAAGAAAGTCAGGGAGCGAACATAAGGAAAAGGAAACAAAACAAGGGGACTGGAACTCACCCTCGACCATCCCCTTCAAAACCACAGCCTTGATTTGTGAGGCCTCAACCGCAGCAAGGGCCTCGTTTAGAGTGCCTTTTGTCAGCTAGTGCACACTCTCCTCTGCCCCCAGCTGCCTGGCAAGGGCCTTGCCCAAGGCCGTTGCTTCTTCGGCCTAGGACCTGAAGGCATCCTAATCGCTGACTGCGCGGGTAAGCTCCTCCTCTAGCTCCTTGACCCATGCCGCCAAAGGGGTGAGCTATGTCTAGGCCATGGCCGCCTCGACCTTCGCGTCGGCATAGCAAAGGCGGAGGTCCTCCACCTCCGCGCTTTGCACCAACAGAAGCTCGTTAGTGTTGGCAAGAAGGCCCTTCTACCGCTGAAGCTGGTCCCAGATGCCCCTCTCCCGCTGGAGAAAGACCGACTTCCCGAGGGACTGGGTCTCGAGCTCCTGAGGAAGCAGAACAGAGGTCGTCGATTGCGTCAAAACCAAGAAAAGAACGACGTCACGAGAGAAAGGAAAACACGAACCTAGGCGACTCCGGGCAGTTCGTCGACCACCATGGACAAGGCCGTCCACAGCGACCGCTCCGCCAGCTGGCGGTATTGCTCGAAGGTGCCCTAGTGCCTGCCCTTAGCTGCGTCCTCGAGGGCGAATAGAGGCTCCCCCTTAGGGTCATCCCGGCTCCACCACAGTATCCACGGGTGGTCCCACCCACAAGGCTCGGGTCACGCCTGCACAAGGGCCAAACTTCCCTCGTCCAAGATTGGCGCCGGCTGTTCCATGGCACTGGCATCCTCGGCGTCGACCACCTCCCATGCCCGGGAGGTATCATCAGAAGAGATTGGATAGACCTCCGCCTCTCGGGCGCTCTCTTGCAACAACGGCGGCCCCTGAGCCAAGGGTGCCACCGAGGCCTCCGCCGCCTTCATCTCTGCCTCCTGGACGGACGGCCCCGCCACCATTACGATGGCCTTGGTGATCTCGGGGGCTCTAGCCTCCACAATTATGGCCTCGACGGCCTTGGGGGCTCCAGCCTCCGCCATCGTGGCCTCGGAGGACGCAGAAACATCGGCCGCGGCCACTGTGGTCTTGGTGATCTTGGGCGCCCTATCCTCCATTGCCTCAGCCTCAGAGACCCTAGGGGCCTTGGCAACCAAGGGCACGCCGGCCCCATCCAACTCGTGAGCCTCGCCCCTATGAGACGGGAGCACTCCCTCTCTCGTTGGTGTAGGGGCCACCTCAGCAGCCCCTCCTTGGGCGGCCGGTTCTTTCAGGTCGACCCTTGCCGATGCCGCGCCGCGGTGGATGGTGGCTTGTGCCTCCGCCACCCAGTGGGCGGAGGAGCCAGGGCTTGCCTTAAGTGCCTTAAGGGGGCGCTAAGGGAAGGTCATCCGCAGGCCGCTTCCAACTAAGGAAAATTAACCTACAGGGTCAGCGCGAGACCAAAAAAGCAAACGGAAGGCACTATGACCCTACCAAAAATACACTTACTTCGAACGGGGTGGCAACCGCTTTGCCATGGCAAACCTCATCCGCAACGGTGGAGGCGGCGGTAGAGGCGTCGCCTCCGTATCCATCGGCGCCGGTCGGTCCTCAGCAGACCCCGACGCCCCTTCGGTCCTCTATGGGGGTGGTGGCGTCGCCTCCATCGCCACCTGCTCCACCACGGCCGCTGAGCCCACCAGGCTGACGGCGCGTTTGCCTAACGCCCGTGCCTCGGGCGTGTCGGCCTCAGCCCCGGAGCGGGCAACCGCTGGCCCCGGGTCCGCTTCTCCTCCCCCTACCGGGGGTGCCGGGCTGCTTGCCGATGCCCCGGGCGCCACCTCCACGATGTCAGGAAGGTGGTCTAGGGGACCACGCCCTCCCTCACCCTTGTTGTTCCCGTCCGAGGCCTCCATCGACAACGACGTCGATGGGGATTCCTCCAACGGGAGACCATCCTTCCGTTGTTGACGGCGGCACTTATCCAGCTCCTCGCGTGTGAGGATGTGCTTCATGCACTTTGCCACCTTAGCGTCCTTTCGCCTCTTCTGCGCATCGGCGTGAGTGTGGTTGATCGCCCGCTGCCCCGCGTCCTCGGGAACAGGCGGCGGAGAGGAGCGCACGTCCCTCATCCCCTGAAGGAACGACAAACGTGCATAAGGGAACAAGGGGTAAGGGGAGACTGAGAAGGCTCAGAGGCTATAGCAGCACACGACTTACCAGCGATAGGAACCCCCACGATGGTCGCATCGCGAAGGGGGTCAAGTTGCCGCCCTTCAACTTCGCCTCTACCGTCTCTCCCACCCGACGAAGAATTTCCTCATCGGAGAGGGTGGAGGAGGACATCCAGATGCCCTCCATGGGTTCACCCGGCCTCATCTCAAACAGCCGCCGCCGCCGAGCCATCAGCGGCAGCACCCTCCGGCGGTGGAAGGTGGCCACGACCACAGCCATGGTGAGGCCATGGCCCCGTAGCCTCGCCAGCCCCTCCAGGAGCGGCTCTAGCTTGGGCTGGTCATCCTTTGGGACGCCCCACTTCCATCTCTCCAAGTAGCTCCCCACAATCCGCCCAGTGTAAGGGGGAAGTCCTCCATCATCATTATGAAGGTAGAACCAGCTCGTGTACCACCGTCGGTTGGAGGACGTGAGCTGGGCCAGGATGTAGAGGTGTTGGCGGTCCTAGCGCACCTAGAGGGTGCAGCCGCCAGCCCTCGTCACCTTCCTCTTACCCGATGTACCTGTCGGCTTGGTAGTGTGCCCCGCCCGGAATAGGTGGAGCCACAACTCCCAATTGGGAGCAATCCCCAAATACCCCTCGCAGACGGCAACAAAGATAGCCACCTGAGCGATGGAGTTGGGATTGAAGTTATGGAGCTCCACGCCATAGTAGTGCGGGAGCGCCCGCATGAACCGGTCCGTCGGGACGCCGAGGCCGTGCTCATGGAAGGAGACAAAGCTCACGACATAGCCATCATGAGGCCTCGGCTCCGGCTCGCCGTACGGAGCAATCCACTCTGGCCTGGTGGGGTCTGTCACCGGGCGAAGGAGTCCACCATCGACAAGCGACTAAAGCGTCTCCTCGGTGATGTCCAACGGGTCCCAGGGGTCCGCCTCGACAACGATGATGTCGCCGGCCATGGGTGCGATGGAGGAATCGGGTGCGGCGGTGAGTTTTTTCTCTCTCCCACACTCTCGCTTTTTTCTCGCTTTCTCCCTAGGTTCGCTCTTCTCTCCTCTTCTTCCTGGCACCCGCTGCTCTAGCGATGGCTCGATGGGGGTGGTGCTAATGCAGGCAAGGTAAGACAAGGAGGGGCGAGACTCTTCAGGTATTTATGTAGGGAGGAGGTGAAACGAATGGGCGATGAAATCGGGGAGGTTTTCCCCCCGATCCAGCGCGGTTAACCATGAGCCAATTTCGCCGGCCCACGCACCCACGTCTCCCACATTAAATGTGAGGACAGTTACGTCCCATCCACCACGCCACGCTTGGCCACTACGACAGCAGGCGTCGTTTCAACTCCCCATGAAACCACCTCAAAAGGCGTGCCGCCCGTGCCGAGCCAATAGGGAAGATATTCCCTATGGCCTATTCCTTTCGTATGAAGGAACCGGGCTCTGAACCTATTATGATCCAGGGGTTCGAAGGCTGGGCCCTAAAGGGTTTTGACAGCCGCCCTAGGATAACAGAGTTAGGGATGACCGCAGGCAAGCCCATACGGGGCCGAGGCCCAAGCAAGCGAAATGCTTGGGATGCCCAAAGTTGTGTCCGAGACTGGAGGAAAGTCTCCAAATGGGATCCCACCGTAGGGAGGCACCGAGCTACCGAGGCCCAGCGAATGGCCTCGGCACCCACTAGAGACATCCTCTGGTACTCTTAGAGTGTGTCTCTGGACCACTAGCCGTCCCCTAGTGAACGGGGTTTGGGCCTCCACTCGGACTACCTGATAACAGCTCACTGGAAGTGCCACCACTCGTGCCCACCGAGGGTAGCGAGGCACATTCCACCCCTCCTTCCGAGCGAAAAGGAAGCGTGAGGGTCGCACAAAAAGTCAGGGGAACCCCTAACGGCCTTCTTGTTTTATGCAGAGGCTAGGGGGCTCTTCCTGCAACCTTGCCGAGACCCAGCGACCCTAGCTCGCACTCAAAGGGGCTCGGCAAAACAAACCCTCCTTCCGAGCAAAAAGGAAGCGTGAGGGTCATACAAAAAGATAGGGGAGCTCCTGACGGCCCTCTCACCCTATGCAGAGGCTAGGGGGCTCTTCCTGCAAATATGCCGAGACCCCAACTCTTGGGCTCGTGCCCAAAAGGGGCCTCGGCAAACAAACCCTCACGCGCAAGGGGTGTATAAAAAGTTAGGGGAACTCCCGACGGCCCTCTCGCTTCGCACAGAGGCTAGGGGCTCTTCCTACAACCTTGCCGAGACCAGAATAGGCTCGGCAAACAAACCCTCTGTCTGAATGAAAAGGACATGTGAGGGTTGGATGAAAAAGTCAGGGGACCCCCGACTGCCCTCTTGCTCCAGGTGGAGGCTCGGGGGCTCCTCTTGCACCCAAAGACCAAGACAAATGGTCCAAGCCCACGCTAGAGGTTTCATTACAAAACATGATAAAGGGCACCGAGCCTGTTACGGTCCAAGGGTTCAAAGGCTGGGCCTCCAAGAGGTTTCGACAGCCGCCCCAGGGCAATAGAGCTAGGGACAACTTCGGGGCGAGCCTACGAATGGCCTAGGCCTGAGCGAATAGTCGCTCAGGGTGTCCTAAGTCGTGTCCAAGACCAGCAGGGAAGTATCTGAATGGGATCCCACCGTAGGGAGGCACCGAGCCACCGAGGCCCAGCGAACGGCCTCGGCACCCACTAGAGAAACCCTCTGGTACTCTTGGAGTGCGTCTCTAGACCGCTAGCCGTCCCCTAGCGAACGGGGCTCAGGGCTCCACTCGGACTACCCAATAACAGCTCACCGGAAGTGTCCACGCTTGTGCCCATCGAGGGTAGCCTGGCACATTCTAGCCCTCCTTCTGAGCGAAAGGAAGCGTCAGGGTCATACCCAAAGTCAGGGGGGCCATGACGAACCTCTCGCTCCGTGCAGAGGCTAGAGGGCTTTTTCCTATAGCCTCGCCGAGACCCCCGCAACCCAAACTTGCGCTTAGGGGCTTGGCAAATGCAATAAGAACTACTCATTCAACACGAAAATAAAAAAGCTCCTAGAGGAGTAACTCCACTCCTCCAGGGCCTCGGGGGCTACACCCGGCGGGTGCGCTCGTGTGCACCCACCGGAACCCCAAGATGCAAAACCCAATTCCTACGGGAGCGGGTATGAACCAAGCCTAGGCAAACCCTCAGGGAGAGTGCACGCACTCCCCCGGAGGCTCGGGGGCTACTGTCGGGTACCTTAGAACACGGTACCCCGAGCGAACAATCAAAAGGGTCACTAAAGTCCCATCAAAAAATAAAGCTAGAAGGTAAGCCATGGGCCCCTCACTTGCCACGACCGAGCCCACTGGGCCCTCCTCCTCCTCGCCTCGAGCCTCGAGTAGGAGGTCTCGGCATCCTGACATGAACTTCGTCTCGCGCGAGGCTCTCCACGAAAGGCCTCGGTAGGGGGTGCATTCTTCGTATCACGCGAGGCCTCTCGCGGCACGCCTCGGCAAGGAGTCCGATCTCCGTCTCACGTGAGGCCTCATTCTCCATCTCACTCGAGGCCTCATTCTCTATGTCGCTCGAGGCCGGCTCGCCCATAGCCTATCGCCCCCCGCCTCGACCGACCCTCCCGACAGCGCATCATGTCTCATTAATGCTTCAACCACTCCCGCAATCCCAGCCGGACGATGGCTCAATGCCACAGAATGACCGATGGGACCCGAGGTCGCATCAGTGCCACACCGGCTGGGACAGGGCACGGCGGGGATTACCGGCCACTGTGTCCTAACGCTGTGTCCATGATCAGTGCCATACCAGCTGGGACAGGGTACGATGGGGATTACCAACCACTGTGTCCTAACGCTGTGCCCACGATCAGCCGCCCACTCGAGGCCTCGGCACTGTACACCAAGGTCTCAGCTATCTTGGGGTTCGCGCCTGTCGAGACCCCTCCGCTACGGTGCAGCCTCGGCACCAACCAAGTCTCGGCCTCACACACAATCCGTCCACAGTGGTTTGCATGTTCACTGCCGTACCCACTCCGAGGCAGTCTCAGGGCTCCCACGACGCACAGGATCGGATGGGACGACCATGCCGCCCCAGTGCTCCAAGGACGGACCACTCCGACGACCACGCCGCCACAGGAATAGGCTACAGGGCCCAGACACGCCGCCTCTGTTCACACGACACCGTATAGTTAGCTCATATACCGTCCTTGTCCTCCCTTCAGGCTATAAAAGGAGAGGACTTGGGCCGTTTTAGAGAGGAGAGAAGACCCGGTAACACATTGTGACACACGCACACATCCCAGCTGCCTGAGAGCAACGTCTCAAGTGGCCCACACGACACCTTGCCGAGTCCTGGGACTAGCTCCCTCTCTCACCTAGCTTGTAACCCCCTACTACAAGCACTTCGGTGCAAGGAATACAAGATCAATCTCTCAGACTGGATGTAGGGCATCGATTGCCTGAACCAGTATAAACCTTGTGTCTCTTTGCATCACCATCCAGGATTGGGAACACGCAGAACAAATTCACTGGTTGGTTGAGGACCCCCCGGTCCGAAACACCGACAGAAAGCTCCTCTAGAGGCTTGATCATGGGTTTACACAGAATCCTCGCTAAGACCCATATAAAAATGTTGAAGGAGCATCGGGTCTGAAATAGCAAGGTCTAGGCCAGTGGTAATAAGATCATTAATACATTCCCATGATGTGGCAAGAGATTCTTTTTCTAGTTATCTAAAAGGTAGAGCCTCTTTTCGAAGGCTAACTACTTTAGAGATGGAAAAGAAACGTAAACAAAATTTAGAGTATAATGTTTTCCAATCTCCTTGCATACTTTCTACGGTTTGACTATACCATTGTTTAGCTCTTCCCGTCAAAGAGAATGGAGACAACTTCCATCTTAAGGTTTCGTCAAACATGCCCAGGATACGCAAGCATGTGCTGGTCTGTTCAAACTCTCGTAGGTGTGAGTGTGGGTTTTTATCGCCTTCTTTCGAGAAGGATTATTTCCGAATCAATTTTACAAAACACGGGCGTAGCTCATAGCCAGGTGTTAGGATAGGCTCTAAAGATTTCGGTGGCTTTAGGCTTGCGCTCTTGGGTTTAGCATATTGATAGATAGGAGTGGAATCCATAGTGAAAAGGAAAAGAATAAAATAAGATAAAAAATAAAAGATACAAAGTTAAGCTAGGTTCGTAGTTAATTCAGCAATAGTTTTGTCAGCAACAGCACCAGAAAGCTTGTCGGTATTTATTAATGCACACAGATAAATTCACTAGCGCATGGATACTGCTGTAGCTTTCACCCAGAAGTAGTCCAAGTATCGTATCCATAGAGAAATGTATGAGACTAACTACGGTCTAACTTAACTAAAGGTAGCAACAAGGTTAGGATAAACAGGAGCATAGAGAGGATTACTAAGGTTCTCTAGTTCTGACATGGGTAAGCTATGTCTTCTACTATTCAACTGGGGACATTACTTAAAGAAAGACACTAGCAGAGGATGCTTTCCGTAGTAACCGGGTTCTACTTGGCCTATAAACGGGAGGTGGACTACAAAGGATTCAATGAGGATATAAGAGTCATCCTCGCGAGCTACCACCGATCCAGAATGTAGGGTGCATCCATGATTAATCTAAGTCTAAGAACCATGCTTACACTTACGATTAATATTTTACTCCATGTAGAATAGGAATAAAGCACTCAAAAAAGTCGTGAACCTGAAGAACAATATAGACAAGATGCTTACTTGCATCAGAAGTTGATTACTAGGGAAATCTCAAATGCAAGCTCAGATGGAACTTGGATCTACCAAGGTATAAGCCGTAGAGAGAGCACCGATAGGCCGGCACCTCTTCCAAACTCTTCCCTCACTCTCCATCTTATTATTTCTATTTATAAGACTAAATCCTATGGAAGACTAATTTTCTCTTGATAGCTGGCTCGATCCTGAAGATATGAATTAGGGTTTCAGGGATGACTCTAGGGAGGAGGTAGGCGGTGCCTTATATAGGGGAGATGGAGTAGGGGGGCAAGGCATTGCCACATCATCGATCTGTGTCAACTTCCTTTGATCACTATTGGATGAACCGACTTAAAAGGACGACGTAGATGTAATTTAGGAGACGGTGGGGAACCAACATTCTAATCGAAGACTGACGGGAGGGGCCCACAGGCCGGCCGGCCTGTAGGTGGGGCCAGCCAGCCCCACATGGCAGCCCCTCGGGGTCTCCTTCGGTGGGTTGTCTTCCAGAGTGTTCTAGAGTCTTCCCATATCAGTTTCGTTGCGAATAAATGTGATTTGCTTTGACGAATAGGTCTTCCTGACGGTTTTATGGATAAATCCTGTTGCAAACACAGATTTACCAAAACTCATGGAATTTATTAGTTTAAATCCCTAAACCTATATTTGGTGATAAAATTAAATATATATACAGGTTATGTTGACGGTTTATAATTGATATTAGCGACCGTTAACCGTCGGTGAAGGTGCCACCGTCCGATCTGCATCAGCATCTGGGGGAGCTCCTCACGTCCAAGCAAGGCGCAGATGTCACGTTCCATGTTGGCGGTGAGACGTTCAGAGCGCACAGGTATATTCTCGTGTCCCTGTCGGCGGTCTTCCAGGCAGAGCTCCTTGGACCAATGAGAGAAAGCCATGCTGCGGCTGTCGTCCAGATACAAGACATGGAGGCGCAAGTGTTTCAAGCCCTTCTAGAGTTCGTGTACACCGATGCCTTGCCTCAGGACATGACGCGGGAGGAGGAAGCTGTGATCTGTCAGCATCTGCTTGTTGCGGCGGACAGATACAACATGGAGAGGCTGAAGCTGGTGTGCGAGGACAGGCTCTGCAGGCATAACAACGTGGCCTCCGTGGCTATCATATTGGCTTTGGCCGAGCAGCACCGGTGTCATGGCCTCAAGGAGGCATGCCTCCAGTTCCTTGAGTCCCCGGCTGTTTCTCAATGCCGTCGCAGCAGCCGAAGGCTTTGATCATTTGGCTAATACCTGCCATTCTGTTTTGAAAGATCTAATCTTTAATCTCACCGACTGTCGTCTATCTCTGGGGAAAACAAGTTAGTCGATCAGAAAGGCGAACTTGCTAGAAGCAAACAATAAAGTTCAGGCAATAGGTTTTTTCTTCTGTTTGTTAATTGTAGAGTGCGTAAAACTTTTCTTCAGTATAAGAAATTGCATGGATGGATGTTTTTCACGTAGCTCTGGTCAGGACGCACCGCATTATAAATTTATAATGCCTCCAGAAGTTCTGCCTGTATTATTTCGTCTTTGAAAATCTCTCAAAGATCTCAAGTCAGCTACTGCCGTTGCCAATGATTTTTTTCTAACACATCATTTGTTTAAGGAAAGACTAGCGCCTGGACTCCGGATGCCCGCATCTATTCCTTGCCCATGTGCCTGACGTGCTCCCTCTACATGCGGCAGGAAATGGCACATGCACACTTCCCTAGATGCATGCGGCCAACGGAAGGGACGCATGCACTGTGCCTCCGCCACCCACTTTGTCTGGGTGGGTCCCATAGCAAATGCATGCAGCTCATGCCCCGCCCGCCGACATTGCTGCTGCTGCACCTGTTCACGTATTTCACTTTAGCATATTTACTTTTCTGCATTTATATTGTGCTAATAAAAGAAAGATAAAAAATTTCATTACTGCATTTTATCATTGCATTATAAATCTTAAGCCCTATGTGAATAAATCTACGGTGTAAATACCCATGTGAATATTCACTGTAGTGGCATAAAAAATTAAAAATACCATGCATACATGTTTTTTGTTCTGCATATCATAAAATTAGAAAATCCAAAATATATCAGGTAAACATCATGATAAAATTCTATCAATACAAAAATATTTCTAACCCTCAAGAACAACTAATCTCCGGACGGCTGATCGCTAACCTTTTATCCAAATCCGTTCGACGAGTTTTGGTATTTTTGTTGGTATTTTGTAGCATGATGCACAAAGATCAAGAGCAAGTTCACCCAGTCGTCTTCATCTCATTCCATCTAGGGACGAGAAGGGCATCTGCTGGTAAATCTACTCTATGAAGGATCACTTAACTTCAACATTTGAACATGCCAACATCCAGCTTAGGGGAAAGACATCCCCCATGTATCAAGCTAAGTATTCATTTCCTTTTGTTATTCTTAAGTTTGCTCAACATTTGCTAAAAAAGATGATGCCTATAACTAAAAGCAAAATAAATCTGTCTTATAGTAAGGTGTGATCCGAAAAAATGAGAAAACAAAATAAAAGGTGTGTATAGATTTTTAAGAGCTAAATAAATGGACTCTGAGGGTAATATCATATAATGAAAATGATTAATAGTTGCTCTGTTGTAATTCCTTTCATGTACTTAGTTTTCAGCCTTGAATTCTCCTGAGTTTTGGATGAGGCTAGTTCGATATAAGGATTTACTCTGAACTTGAAACTCGTGGGTAGCATATGCTTGATCTAAGTCTAAGTAATTGACGGATATAATATGAGAAGGTCTGAGCTGCTGTTTATCTTGTTCCAAGTGATACTAAAATTCTAGAGATTTATCATTTTAAAAAATATAAAAAATGCTTCATGATGAGTTCTTGTATGACAAAGCTCGAATTCCTACCAGAGCCAAATATGATATTTAGATTAGAAAAACTTTCATATATATACTGCTTGTTTTGTATTGAGTTTAGTCAAGCTTTATTGATCTTTATGAGAGGTTTGTCATGCTATTAAAATCAAGATCACGTACACACCACCCACATATGCACTACTCCGACACTAGGGGTAGGCGTAAAAATATACCATTCATCTAGATCCACCCAAAAATATTTTACTCCTACACTAGGAGTAAACACAAAAATATGCTTGATAGGATTATCCACCAAATAAATGCTCCAAGTTCTTGTTGTTATCTCTCAAAAGTTTTGTTATAGAAAAGAGACATGGGGTTATGCAAAAGTTATTCATAATCCTATCAAGCATATTTTTCTTGCAAAGTATTTTCAAGTTTCAAAAGAGAGATATGTTTATAAGGAGCATAGTAGAATTAGGTTAGCCACCATAAACAACCACCATACATTCATACACACGCACATCTTGATTTAATTGTATGACTCAACTCTCTTTGGATCCGAAGTTTGACTTTACAATATATGTATTACAAGTATGCTCTTTCATGTTATTTCCACTCCTATGAGCACCACATAAGCCTTAGTTGTAGGAAGATAAAGGCATAGCATCATTATTGCCTTGGTAAGGATCCACAAATACCACATATATTGAGAGACTTGAGAGTATCATACAATGGAAGCTTTGAGTTTTATTTTGAAAATCTATAAAAACTCCGGAATAATGGTTGAGCAAAGAACTTAAGACATAGTGCTTGACTTGATCGTTCTGTCTTTCAATTGCTTAAGATGCAAGTGAGGGCTAAGAAGCCCCATGGTTGAAGGTAATATAGGTAAGTTTGAAAGTTAGATCGGTTTATTCTAATCTGGAGAAGAATTTTTGTTTGAACGCATGTGTACTTTTGAGGAGTAAAAATATCGAAGCAACTCCTGATCTATTTACTGAGTTTAGTTTTGCTAAGGTACTAACAAAGGTTAAGCTTGGAAAAGTTTGTTGATGGTAGATAACAAACATTATAAACCATCAATATAACTTGTATAAAGGCATAAATATGATCACCAACAAAGATCTATGGGTTTAAACTGACAAATTTCATGAGTCTTGGTGAATCTATATTTTCTATAGGGTTTATCTAGAAAACTATCAAGGTGGACCTAGATGTTAGACTTAATCGCGATTATCCATGAGATAAATAACTCTAGAAGGTTCTAGAGGACACCACACCGAAGCGGAGGGCGAGAGGCTGCTAGGTGGGGCTAGCTGGTCCCACCCTCAGGCCGTCCGGTCTGGGGCCCCACCTGTTAGCCTCCGCCTCGCTACATCGATTCTCCACCGCCTTAAGGATTGTAACTATGCTATTTATTCAAGTTGGTTTGATCTGAGACATCAGGATTGACACTCCGGCCTATATATACTAGCCCCTACCACCTCCTGAGGAATAAGTCATCTAAGAAGACATAAACCCTAATCATCCTCAGAGCTCCATCATATTCTAGGGCATAGATAGTTAGGCTAGGTCTAGAGAAAGGCAAGCAGGTTTTGCTTGGATTCTCGATCTTGTCAAGAGCGTGGTTTGGTATAATCTTTGTGCCCCTCTCTCTTTTCTATCTCTCATTACTTTATATATTTGCTACAATTGTTATGACATTATTATTCGTATCATCTATGTTCCTAATTATTATGTTCATCATCTACTTTGATTATATGCTTAGTATAGTTGGATTATCAATATACTCATGCATAAGTTCATATAGCGCTCGCTCTAGTGTACACGGGGTGAGTGGTCGACATTATGTAAGCATGGTGCTTATACATTATTTACCTATGGATACACCCTATATTCTAGGTCATGTGGTATATCGCAGATGTGACACTCCCGTTGAGTCCTTTGTAGTCCACTCCCTGAATATAGGATAAGTAGGATCTAGTTATGAAGGAAGACAAGCTCTGTTCTTAATCTTCTTTAGTAATATCCCTTATGTGTAGATATGAAGTTGATCTTAGCCATAATTACTAAGTGTAATTGCACTAATCAATGTATACTTTGACTTGTAATAAGAATAACTTAGGAATTATTCCACCAATATTCTACTTAACCATGCTAATACCTTAGAAAGGAGTACTCTGAGTGATCAAAGATTAATTATTTTGCACCATTCATATATACATTTACCTCTTGACTTACCCCTGTTGTGAGTAGAATATTGGTTATGGTTTACTTCTCCATCAATAGCATAAATTATCAATACATGTCCTTGCCAGACCTTCCCTGTGGTAAAAATATAAATAACAATACCTGGAATACTCTCGAGTGAAGTGCTACAATGGTATATTATCTGTACGCTTGCAGATCCCTTTTTATATATATATAATCTTCCTAGTCACATAAAATAATAAAGAGCTACTTAGTATTATTCTAGTAGTAATGCTAAGTAGTACCAATAAGCATCTCTGACATCATCACTAGGGATGACAACCTGGTAAAGTAATGTTAAGAGATGTAGACATACATTAGGTGGCTACTAAAACAAGTGATAAGTTAGTAAATACCAACAAGCATTTCTGGCATAATTGCCGGGGACTAGATTCAACTTTGTTCTTAGTAGCGACGCTAAGGAATGTCAACAAGTATTTTTTGCACTATTGCCGGGGAAGGTAGCTAGACAAAGGAAATATTGATAACTTGTACTTATTGATGTGATAGAGATAAACCATTGACCTCTGCTCTAGCAGGAATACCCTTGTTTTGTCTACTATCATATCTTATGCAGGGTAATGTATGACCGGTTTTAACCTTCTAACAAACTATGTTGAAGATCTAGAAGCATTAATCAGGAGAACTAGAGCCAAACTCAAAAAAGTCTCAGCTTTAGAGTCGGAAGACAACCAAATAAGGCAAAGCTTAACACCAGAATTTGAAGCCATGGCTAACAAGACTCTCCACGAATTCTTTGCTCCAACTACAACCAACATCCGAACTGGACCAACAGTAGATGTTGGAGATAATGGATTTGAGCTCAAGGCAGCTCTCATCAATATGGTGCAAGCAAGCCAATTTTGTGGGAAGGCACATGAAGATGCAAGTGCACATCTCCAACACTTCCTAGAGATCTATAACACTTTCATCATCAAAGGAGTGACCAAAGATGCCATACTACTTCACCTCTTCCCATTCTCACTCTTGGGGAAGGCAAAGTAATGGTTCTACACCAACAAGATAGAAACACTACATGGGATAACTGCTTAACTGCCTTCCTAGCCAAGTTGTTTCCCACAGGCAAGACCAATGCTCTGCGTGGGAGAATTCCAAGTTTTCAGTAGCAACATGATGAATCTGTCCCTGAAGCATGGGAATGCTTTTAAGATTACATTGTAGAATGTCCTCATTTTAGGATGAAGAATTGGCTACCCATGCAGACTTTCTACCATGGGTTGACCAATAGTACCCACGAGACTATAGATGCTGCTACTGGAGGTGCATTCCTATCACTCACCATACTAGCTGCAACAGGTCTTGTGGAGAAGATGGCCTCCAACCAAGGTTAGAACGAAGAACGTCTTTAGACCCAAATAGAGGTGGAGGTATGTATCAACTCAAGGAGGTAGACATGTTGTCTACCAAGATGGACATGCTGATGAAGAAGCTCGAAGACCGAGCCAACGACAAGTAAGAAGTCATGCACATTCATGATTCCCACATGACATGTGAAGAGTGTGGAAACACTAGGCATTCAAGGAACAACTGCGCTAAAACCCATGAGGATGTGAACTTCATCAACAATAACTATTTTCATCCTCAACAAAATCAAGGATGGAATCAGCAACAGAGGCCGAACTACCAAGGTAATTACCAAGGTAACCCTTAAGGTAATAATTTTAATAATTTCAATCAACCACCCTTGAGAGAGTTGATTTCTAGACAAGCTAAAATAATGGAGGGCTTATTTAGAAAACTAGCTTTCATTGATAGAGTTTTAGAAAATATAAATAATAGAATAGATAACCTCTCCTCTGCCATTAAGAACTACCATAGCTTTCATAAAATGATAGAATCACAAATAGCTCAGCTGACAGCTGCTGTTCCTTCGACCAACAAAGGTAAGATTCTAGGGCAATCGAAAGATCTAGAAACCGCAAATCTTATTGATATTCACATTGCAGCATACTACTATATACAACCATTAACGAAAAGGTGGATAGATTATACCTTGCCTAAAAAGAAGAGTGATCCAGGAAGACCTGTCATCCCAATCGCCATTAGACCTCATATATTCCAAGAAGTTGTCTATGATTTTGGAGCAAGTGTCAACATTGTGCTTAAGGTAATCTATGATAAAATTAATGGAGATACCTTGTTATACACAAACATACATTTGCAGCTTGCATATCAGTCACTCTGCTACCCCAAGGAAGTTCTTGAAGATGCCATTGTTCGAGTGGGACAATCATATGTTTCCATAGATTTTATTGTTTTCGAAATAGGTGTAGATGTAAGGGCACCCATCATCCTAGGCCGACCCATCCTAAACACCGCAAAAGCCATCATTTACACGGATAGTGCCAAGATCTCTTCACAATCAAGGATAAAAAGGAGAAGTTTTCTTTCAAAAATCATATCTTGCAATCTCCTGGACATCCAAAGACACCGTACTTGCCCGAAGAGATGATAGTAAGTAATAAGAAGAACAACCAGAGAAGGAGGAAGAACAAAGTCAGACAATCACTAGAAGAATTAGTCAACATGATCAACACACTCCGATCAGAGTACAAACATCTCCTTGCTTCACCATTTCTTGCTAAGAAGGATGATCCAGGTGTACCCACGATCGAGTGTACCATTGGACAAAGAATCTTCCACAACACCTTCTGCAACATTATCGAAGCTTTCATTTTTGTGCTTATCCTAGTTGTTGGTTTAGTTTATGCATGGCAAAAAGGATCGGGTGTTAATATAATGTCCAAGGTAACATATGAATACTTATTTGGTAATGAACCTTTATTCCCTATATATATGCAATTGTAGATGGCAAACCAATAAATTCGATTTTAGTAGGGAATAGCCAAAGATGTCATGGTAAGAATACATGATCACTATGCCCCTGCCGACTTCATGGTTCTAGACATGGGTGAAGAAGAATATGATACACCCATCATCCTTGGAAGACCATTCCTCAACTCCACCAATGCAATCATCTACGTCGGATCAGGACAAGTACACTTTCAATTCCTTGGAGAAAAGGTACGCTGCTATTTCAATAGTTATACCACTTATGAACAATAAAAGAAGACCCGCTCTAGGAGGAGACGTCAATCATCCCTACGCCAGAGGAATCAATCCCCAAGGAATGAATGGGAAGAAGATAAAGAACCTAAAGAAGTTGTGAAAAATGAACCTACTTTGCCTAAGACCCATCCTGACAGTGTTTTGTATACTAGACTAGTAAATTTATATGATTGCCACGCTGCTCTAGAAAGATGATGGTAGCATCCAATAGATATGGGGATTTATACTGGTTCAGGCCAGAGCCCTACGTCTAGTCTCAGAGAAGATCGAGTGTGTGTTCCTCGCTTGAATGCTCTGAAGTTCTTACAATGAGGGTGCAAGAATGGTGAAAGAGGTGGTAGAACTTATGCTAGACGAGGGGTAGCCCAAAGAGAAGCTCCAAGAGCCCTACTGCTATGGATGGAATAGTAGAGGATGAAGAAGAATGTGAAGATGTCCCAAGATGGCTGCCCTAGCCGCCCTTATATATAATTCAGGGCTAGGGCTTGTTACAAAGAGATGGTTCCCCTGACTGAAGGGTCGAGCGCCTGAGGGAGGTCCTAGCTAACTTGGCTTGCAAGCTACACTGTCTTTTGGTGTCCGTTCGGCATGGCTGTCGTCATGGTTTTTGTGGCCACTTTGTGGGAGAGCGAGATGTGGTGCTACTATGCCGACCATGGTAGGCACTATAGGCACATCATGGTTCATCAGCTATCCTATGCAATGTGGTGTTTGTCATGGTCTTGATCACCACTTCCAGGTTCCTTGAGGTGTCGTACCCATAGCAGGTAGCTGCCCTGGGTCATTATTTGTTTGGTTGTTTCTCGGAACTGAGGGCCACAACCCCAATCATCGAGGTCAGGGCTTTGAACCGGCCTGGTAGGCCTCTACACTAAGACCCTTGTCATGGCTCCCATTCCATAGTGGTAGGACCGTATACCTTCCTAGTTGGGCCATATCCGGTTGGTGGTCATCATACCCGTCGTTACTGCCTTGAGGTGGTGTTGTCTTGTCCATGTAGCATGGCATAGGGTTGGTGACTAACCAGGCTGAGGGTGACTGCTGTCGTCTTGGTCCCTTCGAGGTCAGTGCAACGTGCTTGACCCTATCAAGGTAGGCTCACTTGGTAGGGCGCACCCTCTTTCTATCTCTTTTGGAGGTCATGATGGAGAGAGGTTGTACGCTTTGCGAGCATGGTGAGACCAAGGCAGGTGGAAGAGGTCATGGATAACCCTAACCCCAGCACCTAGCCTAACCTATTTTGGCTTTTGTTGGGCCTTGATCGTTTGGGCCTTTGTCTGTTGTTGCATTGTGAGCTATGCGGCCCACCATTTAATTGATGATTTGAGATATCCTAGGGTTATAACCCTGATAGTAGCCCCCGAGCATTTTTGCGATCATGAAATGATCGTGAAAGCATTGGTATGCGCATACATCGTGGCACAGACTCGCGGTCGTAGCTTGTTTAGGCTCCGTTGCTTGCATCCTTGCTGGTTGGTGTTGGCATTTCTAAATGCAATCACCAAGTATGGAGATAGAATCCATCCCTAGCAACGGCGTCAAAAATGCTTGTTGGTATTTGTTAGTGTCATCACTAATGATTAGCAATGCCACTAAGTAATAGCCTTGATAGTTCCTTAACAATTTTAGATATTTATCCGCAAGCGCACGGACCTATCATTGTAGCATTTCACCTAGAAGTATTCGGGGTATCATTATTTATATTTTTCCCAAAGGAAGGCATTTGATTAAGAGTCTAGTATGTATATGAACTTGAATAATAATGCTTGCAAGTACACCAATGTTTATAATAGAGGTAGGAACGATGATTTCAAGATAGTGGACACACACTTGGCATTCCTCAAAGGATAAAATAGAGAAGAAAGAATAAAAGAATAATCCTCATCGAGCAGGCATTGGTCTAGTATAGTCATACAAAGATTAGTTAATGATCATACAAGTTACATAATTAGTCTTAGAGCTAAGTGTGAAGTAGGTCAGGAGGCCATCGAGTACTGGTCTACCAGCAACCTCATGTGACAATTTGAACTCCTACACCCTAGTCCAACATGGGGGATTATAAGGGACGGACAGGGCTATCACCACCTGCCGCCTACCCCTCAACCGTGGAAAGGGACAATGCATTCACCTGTCTCTCCATACCCAAGCACCACACTTGTGTATACAGAAACTACCCAAATTCCCCTAGGTCCCTGACCCTATGGATCGATAGGTAAAGAACTTTGGCACACCTAACAGCACGATGAACCGCTACCTCAACTTTGCTCTAATTTCAATTATATAAGTTATATGAGTGTTTAAGCATAAAGTTAAGTGTGCTACTTTCATGACACATAAACTATAGACTAGTTCATATATCAAGATTATAACACAATAACTATACTCTAGTTCATAAGTATGACTATAAATATCATATGAGAGCATAATTTTGGAAGAACTCATATCTCTATTCATACCTAAAGGTCTCTTCTTCCAAGGAGCCAAGCTCTCCAAGGTAGCTTTGCCTTGCTCTAAAGCTACTAAAAAGTAAAGCTACTACTACTAGAGAGTGAGGTGTGTGAGGTGATGTTCAAGTGAAGTGTGTTGAGAGAGGGAGGGTGAAGCGACCCAATTTCCGCGAAGGGAAATCCACAGAGTTAAAATGTAATAAGACCGTTGTAGATCATATTACCCAAATTTCCAGTCGAATACCATATCCATACAACGATAATATCAGAGTACAAATAGTGTGGAATTATATAATTTATTACATCGCTGCATTGGCGGAATCAAAAGTAGCATTCATTCAGAACAGCTTGAAGATAAGATTGCCAAACTCGAGCATAGGAACGAACCCCTCAACCATCAAACTCCTCGGAGCTATACTCCTCAGCAGAACCTATGTGCCAAAATTTATCAGTATGATTTGTACTGGCCACTCCCACCCTATGAGCATTGCTTTGTGGAAATTGGATGCAAGTTGGATATATTCAAAAGGAACCTATAAGGCTGGGGTTTCCTATGTTTTAGCATATCAAGTATATAATAATAGTTGGTCAAGTTTTAACACCATTCCCACACACATTCCACCCCATTCCCTTTCCAGAGCCAGGTTTCGATCCTGGGATTGATATACCACCATCTCCACACTATCACCATACCATCGCTCAGTCAATAGGCCAACTCCCTCTCGGCACTATCTCAAGGCCCATAGCCCCTGGCTACGACCGACACTCTCTCACGGGGGAAGAAAAGAAGGACTCATCTCTCTATCTAGTTTAAGCGAAACCCAAGAAAGGTCCATAGCCGACAAGTCGGCACATGCATCGATCGATCAACCAAACACTCTGCAGAGGTTTTACATACCCACAAGATAGCCATCCTCGACGGTGCCCCGTCTAGGTAGATTCTGGCTGCTTGCTAGCCTAGAACGATGCCACCCTATCTCTCAGCCCTAGAACATCCCAAGTCTAGTCTGGGATGGCTGATACTATGAGTCGTAGACAGAGCCGGGGCCCTCTAGATGTCAAGATCTAGGTCCATAAGGCCTCCTAAAGTCTTAGAAGGGTGTGGGGGAAACCGCGCGCCCCGTACCTCCTTGCACACGTTCGCCTAGTAGTAGTGGCATTGTTCTACCAAGTAGTCCGACCGTCCCGCACCATATAGGGCGAGTGGGATGTAAAGGATTCCCGGCGAGTCTGAGTACTAGTAAGTCCTTAGGGATTGACCAAGCCAGAATGTCTTCATCAGGGTTTCCATTTTACGTGCCACCACAGCACCTCTATCCCGAGCTCCACCTCTTCGAGGTTCACACCCAAGGACACCTCCAATTACGATTTACCCGCCATAGGTATTCCATATCCAAGTGCCCAGGTAGCACCACATGGCAAGACTCACCCCAGGCTTGTCGTATACTCTAACTTGGTCGACACAACCCTCACCCTCCACACACCCAAGTCACACACACAGCACTCTCCCCATAATCCAGATAACCCTAGTTTCCACCACGCATTAATATAGTATAAGTGTAGTAGAATTATAAGCAATGAAATATAGCAATAAGCGTGTATCTAGCCTAATAGCAGGGTATGCAGGGGTAAGGTTGCGCCAAGGTGAAGGCCATCAAGTAAGCATACTACCATGCAAATCCTATCATAGTATGATTATAACAGTAAAGTGAAGCAATAGCAGTTCTACATTAGCCATGCATAAATAGGTGCTATGAGATTGGGTGGGATGTGGCACCATCAGTGTAGTCGTCTCTGTTCTCCTCATGGTACTCACGATCCTCGTCCATCTGGTTCTCCTCTGATTCTGCAACGATCGTATTGTAGTCACGTTAGCGACGTCTATAGAATAGCACAGAGAAGCAATGAAAATTCAAAAGAGCCAAATGCACTCAAACATGGGTTCATTGTGTAAAGCTCGATTTTAGATGAATTTTGGTCCTAGTTTCGTATTTTTCTGAGGTCGTATGAATTAGTTATGAATTTCTGAAGTTTAAATCATTTCTGAAAATGGAAAAAGGCTGATCACTTCAGGGCTGACATGTGTCACACTATGACTGGTCCACGTGGCATGCTGACATCAGCATGATGTCATTGTCTCGGCTCTGGTACTGACAGGTGGGGTCCCGCATGATGTCATCATGACATCAGCATGACGTCACTCAATGACAAGTGGGTCCAGCGGATCTGTGTCGCTGACTTGTGGGTTCGGTCTAGGTCATCATCAAGCCAATCGGGCGAGTCAACAATCAACAGATCACAATCACTGATAGGTGGCCCCAGTCCATGGTTAGTGTTGACCAGTCAATGGCCAATACAGGCTGGGCCTCGACTGGGCTGGTTGGGCCTAGATACGAGCTGGGCTTTGGCCTACCACGTGGTGCGCGCTGGTGCAGCCATGTCGTCCTACTAGGCCACTAACAGGCCATGATCCATGGGTACAGGTGAGGCGTGGTTCATGGTGAACCCACCTGTGTTGGTCCATAGACCGCAGAGCCAGTCTATGAAAGACTTGGTCCACTTACTCCTTCCTGGGGTTTGGTTCACATGCACGACGTGGTCATGGTCTGAGCTCGGTGGAGCTGCTCAGGACGTGGTCAGCGTGGTTGTGGTCGGAGCTGCTCGACGGAGCTGCTCGAGACGTGGTCAGTGAGGTCGTGGTCGGAGCTACTCGGTGGAGCTGCTCGGGACATGGTCGGTGTGGTCATGGTTGGCGAGGTCGTGGTCGGAGCTGCTCGATGGAGCTGCTCAGGACGTGGTCGGTGTGGTTGTGGTCGGTGAGGTCATGGTCGGAGCTGCTCGGTGATGGGAAAATCCCCTTCTCTTCCCCGACGAGGCTCCCACCGGTGGTGAGGTCACCGATGAGCTCCCGTAGTGGCGCTAGCGTCCAATTAGGGTAGGCAATAGTTTCCCCATGCCTCGGTGAGTGCAGCGGTGGGGTCAAGGTGGTGGCTGGGGCTTCATAGGGTCCCAGACGCAGTGAACAACGGCATGGGTTCGTCGGTGTGCATGGACAGGGCTGCAGTGGTAGCAAGAGCCTAGTTGGAGGAGCGTGTGAGCTCCTCGGTGCTTCTACGGCCACGGTGGGCGTGCTGACGGAGCTCCTGGTGCTCCTAGTGGCTTCGGTCATGGTGATGGGGGCAAAGCAGAGGTAGTGGCGCTCTGACGAGGTGTGGTGCGGCAACGCAGGGCTCCGGTGGGCTTCTTCCTCGGCTAAGATGGGCATGGTGTGTCTCTCATCATGGCGGAGCTAGTCGGGGTGTCAATGTTGCCTTTACCGCAACGTAGAAGATGAGGTGGTCTCGCCATGGTTGTGCTCTTGGCCATGGTGAGCGTGCCCATGCAGGTGCGCTCTTGTTCTGATGTACAACGTCATGGCTGGGGTCCTCCTTTTGGCTGATGGCAGCATGCACGACGCGTCCTGGGTCTTGGCAAGTGTGGCCATGGCGGTCTCCCTAGCTAACCAGTTGGGCTAGGCTGGAGTTCAAAGCTTCAGCAAGGTTTCAATCATGGCGGTGCACGTTCCATTTGGCTAGGGAGGTGGTCTCAGCAAGATGGCTTACCGCAGGGTTCGTGGTGGTAGGATGGCGGTGCGGTGGTGAGGTGAGGCTGTGATGAGGCGATGCAGTGCCGTGCCGAGCAGCTACGTCACTGTAGCTAATCAGGGCGGAGCTCTTGGCTCCGGCGAGGTCCTCCCCTCAGCGGCTTCCTTCTCCACCTTGCTTCTCCCTCCTCCCTCACTCTCGGCTTGACACTGTGTGGTGCTGTGCCACCAGCGGCGATGGTGAATGGGGTGAGGGTTAGGGCTCATGAACGTTGGCTTTTATAGTCGAGCTCCAAGGGCTCCAATGGTGGACGGCGATCGGGCGGTGGTGATACATGCGGCGCATCCGACGGCTTGCGTGTGGTAGCATAGGCGCGGCGCAAGGGGGAACAAGGTCATGCAATTTGCGTGACCCTAGGCCTGCGCCTACCATGCTAGTCGGCTCCTGGTCATGTGGGAGAGGTTGGCGTGGGGAGGAAGAAGATGCTACTGTGCTGACAAGCGGGGTCGGGTCGTCAGGCGCTTGGCGCGATGTGGTTGCATGCTGCGCGTGATGACTGATGAGTAGGCTCGACTTGTCAGTGGCTGTGCGCGTGCGGGCAGTGATGCTGGGCCAGCTCGCAAGCCTGAGCAGGTCTGGGCTGCTGCTGCTCCCTCTTCTTTCCTTCCTCTTTTATTTGTTGCCAATTTGCTTAGGGTTTATCATAAATATTAATTAAGTTAGTTAAACATCACATAAGGCAAAAGAATCCAAATCACAAGTGGGTCTATGGATGCATGCATGATTTATTTATTTAGGAATTTAATTACACATGTGGCATAAAACCAAACTATGCTTATGATCTTAACCTAGTTGGGTTACATCCAATCCAAAACTAGGGTTGGGCTTCTACATGTGTCACTCAACATCACATAGGGTTAAACAAAAAATTTGTTGTTGTGATTTTTGGTGTGTGGATTTTTGGGTTGTTACAGTCCTACCCCCTTAATAGAATCTTGTCCCCGAGATTAAAGCGGATCGTACCCTCCAAAGAGATAAGGATATTGTAGCCGGAGGTCAGACTCTTTCTCCCATGTTGCTTCTCTCTCAGTGTGATTGCTCCATTAGATCTTGCACATAGGAATAGTTTTGCTTTGGGTCTCTTTGGTATCTCTTCCCAGAATTCTGATAGGATGTTCTTTATACTCGAGGGTGTCTTGAATGTCAAGTGTATCAGTTGGAACTAATTCATCGGGCACTCTCAAACACTTGCGTAGCTGGGATATATGAAACACGGGATGTACACCCGCCAATTCTTCAGGTAGCTCAAGTTTGTAAGCGAGTTTTCCAATCCTCTTGCAAATCTTGTATGGGCCAACAAATCTAGGGGCTCGCTTTCCCTTCACATGGAATCTGACAGATCCACGTAGTGGGGATACCTTGAGATAGACAAAGTCTCCCACATCGAACTCAAGTTCTCTTCTTCTTTTGTTAGCATAGCTCTTGTATCAACTTTGAGCAATCCTCAAATTCTCCTTCACTTGAGCAACTCCTTCTTCTGCATCTTGGATCTTAGCAGAATCAAAGAATGATCTTTCTCCTGGTTGGGACCACATCAAAGGTGTCTTGCAAGGTCTGCCATACAGAGCTTCAAATGGCAAAATCTCGATACTGGCTTGGTAGTTGTTGTTGTAAGAGAACTTTGCATAGGGTAAGCATTTCTCCCAATCAGAGCCATAATCCAGTACACTAGCATGAAGCATGTCTTCTAAGATCTGATTTACTCGTTCAGTCTGTCCATCTGTCTGTGGGTGGTAAGCGGTACTAAAATCAAGTTTGGTTCTAATGGACTTGTGCAGGGCTTCCTAGAATTGGGACACAAACTGAGGACCACGATCAGATACAATACTAGAGGGAGCTCCATGCAGTCTGAGAATATGCTCAACATATAGATCTACTAATTTTTCGGCTTTGATCTTGGTCTTAACTGGTACAAAGTGAGCGATCTTGGTCAAATAATCAACAATCACCCAGATGGAATCATTGCCTTTCTGTAATTGGGGCAATCCAACTATGAAATCCATGGATATGCTCTCCCATTTCCACTCGGGAATGTCAAGAGGCTTTAGCAATCCTGCAGGCCTTTGATGTTCAACCTTGACTCTATTATAGGTGTCACACCATGCCACATGTCCCACAATGTCTGTCTTCATGCCTTTCCACTAGAAGTGTTTCTTCAAGTCTTGATACATCTTTGAACCTCTAGGGTGAATATAGTACTTGGAATCATGAGCTTCTGACAGAATCTCCTCTCGTAGTACTAGGTCAGATGGAACACATACTCTGTTCTTGAACCAGATGGTTCCTTGTTCATCTTCCTGGTGGTTGGTCTTGTAGCCTAGTTTCATCAGACCACGGAGATATTCGATCTCTTCGCAACTTTTCTGAGCTTGACGGATGCGATCGGTGAGATCATACTATATGTGGAGCTCATTCAACAAGTCATGCGGTAGTATCTCAAGTTGGAATTCATCAATCTCTTCCTTGAGCTCAGGTGGTACAGATTCAATGATCAAAGTGTGATAGTAACTCTTGCGACTGAGAGCATTTGTGACTACATTAGCCTTTCCCAGATGATAGTGAATTTCTAAGTCATAGTCCTTGATCAACTCTAGCCATCGTCGTTGCCTCATATTCAAATCTTCTTGAGTGAAAAAGTACTTCAAGCTCTTGTGATCGGTGTAGATATCACACTTGTTGCCTATCAAGTAGTGTCTCCAGATCTTCAAGGCATGCACAACTGCTGCTAACTCAAGATCATGAGTTGGGTAACGGTTCTCGTGTTCTTTCAACTGTTGAGACGCATATGCTATCACTCTTCCTTCTTGCATCAGTACACAACCAAGTCCTTGACGGGATGCATCACAATAGACTACGAAATCTTTACTGATATCAGGCAATGCTAGCACATGAGTTGTGGTAAGCTTTTGTTTCAATTCCTGGAAGCTTTGTTCGCACACAGGCAAACATTCAAACTCCTTAGCCTTCTTTAGAATGTTGGTCATTGGACGGGCTATCTTGGAGAAGTTCTCAATGAATCGGTGATAATATCCGGCCAATCCCAAGAAACTTCTGACTTCTGTCACATTACGGGGTTGATCCCACTCTTTCATAGCATCAATCTTGGCCGGGTCAACTGCGACACCTTTAGCTAATAGTACATGGCCTAAGAAGGCAACTTCTTGTAGCCAAAATTCGCATTTGCTGAACTTTGCATAGAGCTGATGTTGGGCTACTTTCTCGAGCACAGTTCGCAGATGATGTTCGTGTTCTTCAGCGGTGGGTGAATAGACAAGAATGTCATCAATGAATACTACCACAAACTTATCCAGATCATCCATGAAAACCTTATTCATCATGTTCATGAATTATGTGGGAGCATTCATGAGTCCAAAGGACACCACGGTGAACTCAAACTATCCATACCTAGTCACAAAAGCTGTCTTTGGGATGTCACTCTCTCAAATCTTCATCTAATGATAGCCAGATCTGAGATCAATCTTGGAGAAATACTTGGCACCTCGAAGCTAATCAAGCAAATCATCGATTCTTGGCAGGGGGTACATGTTCTTGATGGTGACTGCGTTCAAGTTTCGGTAATCAATGCACATTCTCATTGAGCCATCCTTCTTAGCAAACAGAATAGGGGATCCCTAGGGTGAAGCACTGGGTCTGATATATCCCTTCGAGATGAGCTCATCCAGCTGTTTCTTGAGCTTGACTAGTTCGTCCACTAACATGCGATAGGGTCTCTTGGTAATGGGTCCTGTTCCCGGTAAGAGATTAATGATGAACTCTACATCACGGTCTAGTGGCATACCCGGTAATTCTTTAGGGAATACATCAGGATAGTCTCTGACCACAGGCACATCATGAACTATCTTCTCCTCTTTCTGTGATTCTGAATTGGCTTTAAGGGCACATAGGATGGAAGTGGACTTTTCAGACTAGGGTTCACATCTAATAACTTGGCCTGATGGGTGGGTCACTTGGACATATCTAGGTGAACATGATATGATACATTGGTGATTGGTTAGCCAATCCATGCCTAAGATGACATCTAGGTTTGTGGAAGGTAACAGGGTTAGGTCGGCTTTAAAGATAAGACCCTCAATGGTAAGACTAAGTCCCTTATAGATGTGAGTGCATTTTAGGTCTCCTAGAGGTGAACTGGTGATGATAGGCTTTTCACATGGGGTTACAGGTAGGTCATGCTCTTGTGCAAACTTGGATGATATGTAAGAACAAGTTGCTTCAGAGTCAAATAGAACTAATGCAGTATTGCCATTAACTAAAAACATACCGTACACAACATCAGGGGTAGCCTGTGCTTCCTCGGTGTCTAGATGGTTGAGACGTCCACAGGCAGCAGATCCCTTAAACTGAGACTTCTGAGCAGCTGAGTTCTGTGGGCACTCAGCGGCCTTGTGACCTAGTTGGCCACAAGCGAAGCAGGTGAAAGGCGTACCGCTTGTAGGGGTTGGCGCGGGTGCCTTCCAGTTTCCAATGCCTGGTGCAGAGCGGTTCTATGCTGGGCATTCATTCACAGAGCGAGAATGGTTGAAACGGTCCTGAATGTTGTGGTCCTGAGCATAACGGTCCCAGGTGTAGTGATCTTGAGCAGGGTGGGAGTATTTGGTGGTGTAGCCTCCACTACCCCTACTCGATCTAGGGTTGTCATCCCTGTTGTGGTGAGAGCGTTCCCTGGATGGTGCATCTCTTTGGAACCTCTGCGATCACGACCACAGAGGGACTCCTCAGGCTTACGCTTCCTCTCCCTGTACTCTTCTCTAGCTTCAGCATGGTCTTTCTCAATCTAGATGCAGCGATCCACTAGAGCACGCAACGTGCTACTCTCAATACCGCCAAACTTCAGCTTGATGTGCATGTTAAGTCCCTTGCGATAATAGTATAGCTTCTTTCTCTGAGTTCACAACATAGGACGGTGCATAGCGCAAAAGATTGGCGAAACGAGTAGTGTACTCCATCACCCTATCCTTTCCCATCTTGATGTTGTGGAACTCCTCGGCTTTGGCCTCCATGATACCCTTGGGAATGTGATACTCAATGAATGCTTCGGTGAACTCATCCCACGAGATGTTGGCAGGGTCCTCATGGGAATCACTGAAACTATCCCACCAGGCACGTGCTACACCTATGAGCTGGTGTGTGGCAGCTCCAACACACTCATCGTCGGTGAAAGTGGTGAGGTCAAGCTTCTTCTCCATCTCCTTGAGCCAGTGATCGGCTACAAGTGGGTCAGGGTCGGTGCCATCATAGGTAGGTGGCCTTAGCTTTAGAAATCCTTCCAACTTCCTTTGGAAGTCATTCTGTTGTCCTCCCTGGTGACAATTTGCTCTGTCTACAAGAGCTACAAGAAGCTAGGTCTGTTGCGCCATCATCTCTGCCAGGGTAGGCGGCGAGGTATTCTCTAGGTAGAAGGGTATTCCTCCACGTCCACGGCCACAGCCACGGCCACGGTTGTTGCCACCACGCCCCCCCATTTGGTTTGACTGGTTTGGGGGTGGGAGCACGTCCATGGTTCATTAGACGATTAGATCGGCGGTTCGGCATCAGCAACACGGATCACAGGAATCTTATTGTTTGTGCCATAAGTGCTTATAAATTAGTATGATTACACGATTTTGATGATTTAAAGAAAAATATTTATACTATCCAACACTCATTACAAAGAAGCAATAAGATCCATAAGATGCAATAAGATCCAAAACATTCATTACATGGGTTTTATTACATAGCATCATCTCTAATAGCTACACTTGAAGACTTGCGAGAATCGTACTACACATAGTGTCTCATATTACATCTCATAAGGGGTACGTCAAGGGGTACAACCTATGGAAGCCACTGACATGACTCATGACCATGTAGGGTCATTCTACTTTAACTCGTACACCGCAGCTGGGATACGACTATTCTCGATCTTGATCTCCTCATTAGACTTGTGAAGTCGGGACACGTACTTCAATGCCTTGGCGAGCTCCTCAGTAGGCTTGGCTCTAGGTAGGGTAGGGTAGGCATCTAGGTTGAGGCGAGTCAGGGCTAACTCAAACTCCTCTATCCTAGGCTTCGTCTTGCTACAAATCTCCTTGGGTAGCTAATCCCACGTACCCTTCATCTCCCTGAGGCGCTTCCTGTCAGACTTCTACCAAGCCTGCCAAGTCCTCTCATACTTGTCCTGAAGGTACTCATTCTGCCTGAGTGCCTCGATCAGGTGACCCTAGTTGCGAATGGCCTTCTTCCTAAACTCCTCTAGCTCTTGAGTCATGGTCTTGTTCCGAGATTAGATTTTTAGCATATCAATCCCCTTGGACCTTTCTCTGTCTCCTCTACGGTTGAACTCAGCCTTCTTGTCGTCCAACTCTCTCTACAACTCCAAGACCTTGCTGTCGAGGTAGCAGTTCCTGTTGCCTAGGTCAATGGCTTTGTCCTGTAAGTCTGCAACCTCGGTTCTGTGGACTTCTTCACAATGGTTGAGCTCGTCCTGTAGCTTGGCCACTGTCTCAAGTAGACTAGCTCGCTCCTATGCTCCCTGTGAGTCTTGCTCCTAGTACTCCCACAGAAGGGCCTAGTCTTGACGTCTCCTCTGCTCCAGCTAGGTCACGTACCTATCCTGCTCTAGTAGGTGGATAGCTAAGATGCGAAGGCATCTGTCCTCCTCGGCAAAGATAACTCTGCCAGCTGTGAAACTCTACTCACTAGGGGTAAGGCTAAGGTCGAGGGCCTGGGGAAGTAGACAGAACTCTGTCGTCTTTAGGTGCTCGTAGTGGTCCCTCATCACTCTGCGAAGTGCCTTGTGTGAGATAGCTTATAGTCCCTCCTCGACTGTGTCCTCTATAGTCATCTTGGTAAAAGCTGGGACTCCTCTATAGTCCTCTATAGTCATCACTCTGCGAAGGTAAGGTAGTGCTAGCTAGGAACTCGACTGAGGTGACAATCGGTCCTTTGATTCCTCCTTCCTGAGCTGGCTTCCTGGTGCAGGTGACCTTGACAAGCTCGTCGGGGACTCCTAACGTGACGAGAACTCGGCAGAGGGTCTGTGCAAAACCCCCGAGCTCACGTAGGTCAAAGGTAAGCTTGGCGTGGTCCAGAGGTAGCAGTCCTAGAGGCAGCCAGTCGACGTTCATTGCCATTTGCATGTTTTAAGGAACAGGTGTTAGCAGGTCAATAATAGATAAGCCTTGCATAAAAGTAAATGCAGGGTTGGTATATAACCAAAAGAAGGGTTGTCCATGTCCTATTCTATCGTCCATTTCTGAGGGTTTCGTCCTTTGGTCAAGTATGGCTCTGATACCAACTAAAGCGACTCGATTTCCACGAAGGGAAATCCATAGAGTCAAAATGTAATAAGACCGTTGTAGATCATATTACCCAAATTTCTAGTCGAATACCACATCCATACAACGATAATATCAGAGTACAAATAGTGCGGAATTACATAATTTATTACATTGCCGCATTTGTAGAATCAAAAGTAGCATTCATTCAGAACAGCTTGAAGATAAGATTGCCAAACTCGAGCATAGGAATGAACCCCTCAACCATCAAACTCCTCGGAGCTATACTCCTTAGCAGAACCTATGTGCCAAAATTTATTAGTATGATTTGTACTGGCCACTCCCACCCTATGAGCATTGCTTTGTGGAAATTGGATGCAAGTTGGATATATTCAAAAGGAACCTATAAGGCTGGGGTTTCCTATTTTGAGCATATCAAGTATATAATAATAGTTGGTCAAGTTTTAACACCATTCCCACACACATTCCACCCCATTCCCTTTCCAGAGCTAGGTTTCGATCCTGGGATCGATATACCACCATCTCCACACTATCACCATACCATCGCTAAGTCAATAGGCCAACTCCCTCTTGGCACTATCTCAAGGCCCGTAGCCCCTGGCTACGACTGACACTCTCTCATAGGGGAAGAAAAGAAGGACTCATCTCTCTATCTAGTTTAAGTGAAACCTAGGAAAGGTCCATAGCTGACAAGTCGGCACATGTATCAATCAATCAACCAAACACTCTACAGAGGTTTTACATACCCACAAGATAGCCATCCTCGACGGTGCCCCATCTAGGCAGATTCTGGCTGCTTGCTAGCCTAGAATGATGCCACCCTACCTCTTAGCCCTGGAACATCCCAAGTCTAGTCTAGGATGGCTGATACTGTGAGTCGTAGATAGAGCCGGGGCCCTCCGAATGTCAAGAGCCAGGTCCACAAGGCCTGCTAAAGTCTCAGAAGGGTGTGGGGGAAACCATGCGCCCCGTACCTCCTTGCACACGTTCGCCTAGCAGTAGTGGCATTGTACTACCAAGTAGTTCGACCGTCCTGCACCATATAGGGCGAGTGGGATGTAAAGGATTCCCAATGAGTCTAAGTACTAGTAAGTCCTTAGGGATTGACCAAGCCAGAATGTCTTCATTAGGGTTTCCATTTTACGTGCCACCATAGCACCTCTACCCCGGGCTCCACCTCTTCAAGGTTCACACCCAAGGACACCTCCAATTACCATTTACCCGCCACAGGTATTCCATATCTAAGTGCCTAGGTAGCACCACATGGCAAGACTCACCCTAGGCTTGTCATATACTCTAACTTGGTCGACACAACCCTCACCCTCCACACACCCAAGTCACACATGCAACACTCTCCCCATAATCTAGATAACCCCAGTTTCCACCATGCATTAATATAGTATAAGTGTAGTACAAGTATAAGCAATGAAATATAGCAGTAAGTGTGTGTCTAGCCTAATAGCAGGGTATGCAGGGGTAAGGTTGTGTCAAGGTGAAGGCCATCAAGTAAGCATACTACCATGCAAGTCCTATCATAGTATGATTATAACAGTAAAGTGAAGCAATAGCAGTTCTACATTAGCTATGCGTAAATAGGTGCTATGAGATTGGGTGGGATGTGGCACCTTCAGTGTAGTCGTCTTCGTTCTCCTCATGGTACTCATGATCCTCATCCGTCTGGTTCTCCTCCGATTCTGCAACGATCGTATTGTAGTCGCGTTAGCGACGTCTATAGAATAGCACAGAGAAGCAATAAAAATTCAAAAGAGCCAAATGCACTCAAACATGGGTTCATTGCGTAAAGCTCGATTTTAGATGAATTTTAGTCCTAGTTTCGTATTTTTCTGAGGTCGTATGAATTAGTTATGAATTTCTGAAGTTTAAATCATTTCTAAAAATGGAAAAAGGCTGATCACTTCAGGGCTGACACGTGTCACACTATGACTGGTCCACATGGCATGCTAACATCAGCATGACATCATCATCTCGATTCTGGTATAGATAGGTGGGGTCCCACATGACGTCATCATGACATCAGCATGACGTCACTCAATGACAAGTGGGTCCAGCAGATCTGTGTCGCTGACTTATGGGTCCCATCTAGGTCATCGTCACGCCAATTGGGCGAGTCAACGATCAATAGATCATAGTCACTGATAGGTGGCCCCGGTCAATGGTCAGTGTTGACCAGTCAATGGCCAATATAGGCCGGGCCTCGACTGGGCTAGTTGGGCCTAGATACGGGCTGGGCTTTGGCCTGCCACTTGGCACGCGCTGGTGCGGCCATGTCATCCTACTAGGCCACTAATAGGCCATGATCCACGGGCGCAGGTGAGGCGTGATTCATGGTGAACCCGCCTGTGTTGGTCCATAGACCGCAGAGCCGGTCTATGAAAGACTTGGTCCACTTACTCCTTCCCGGGGTTTGGTTCACGTGCACGATGTGGTCGTGGTCTAAGCTCGGCGGAGCTGCTCAGGACATGGTTATGGTTGGCGAGGTCATGGTCGGAGCTGCTCGGTGGATCTACTCGAGACGTGGTCGGCATGGTCGTGGTCGGCGAGGTCATGGTCAGAGCTGCTCGGTGGAGCTGCTCGAGACATGGTCGGCATGGTCGTGGTTGGCGAGGTCGTGGTCGGAGCTGCTCGGTGGAGCTGCTTGGGACATGGTCGATGTGGTCGTGGTCGGCGAGATCATGGTCGGAGCTGCTCGGTGGAGTCTGCTTGGGACTGTGCGCAGTTTGCGGCCATCGACACCCAGGCCCGTATCATGGGTAAGGATGCTTCTACGTCTTATTGTTCCGTTCATTTTTTGTTGTCCCTGACCTTTTTGCCTTCTTGTTGCCAGCATTGGAGAAGCAACTGGTGGCTTCCCGCCATGAGATGGAGGAGGCCCGCCTTTGGGAGGTTCTTCTGATGGAGGACCATGAACGCATGGTGGTGGCTAGAATCCGACAGTGAGCCAGCATCACTCTCGCTGCCCTATAGCTTTGCACTGACCAAGACTTCCATTAGGTGGTGCATGGGTTTTTGAATCATGTCAGCCAGGTGGAGTGAGTGGAGCTGGTGTGTAGCTTTGCTACTGCTGCTGCTGCCATCGTGGCCACTGTAAACTTGGAGGATATCCTCCATGGCGGTGGTCAGGGGCCTTAGGTTGCACCTAGGGTCCTTTGATGAATGCAACCCTTTAGCTTATGTCCCATGTTTCTTTTTCTTTCGCGTGTCAGCTATTGATCTTGTGCATTTGAATGTCGTGGTCACAACCTTGCCAGGGGATCAACCCATGTAGTCTAGCTACGTACGTCTTTGTTTTTATGACCTTAGTGTCATAGGAGCGGTTCGACGGTAGCGCGCCTAGTGCCATTGTCTTTTCTATAGGTCGTGATGATTTTTCCAATGAGTGGTCGATGCATAGTATGCCACGGTTTAGCCCCCGCGAGTGAGCCGATCGAAACACGTCCCTTGGGGGCGCATGCGTTGTTAGAGTGTTGCCTTGATGCACACTTGATTGGGTGTGTCACGATCTCTAGGTATGGAAAGGACTTATTGATGATCATGTACAAAATTTTCAGTGGGATGGGAGCAGCCTTGACGCAAATACCAAGTGTCCACGCCATAGGTCATGACCTTCATCACTCATAGTGTCCAATGTGGCAAGACCTGGGGTTCAAGGCTCAATGAGTCATGGAGAACACTATGCTGTGATCCCTCTCTTGCTTTCTGATTGTGCCATCATCGAGCCACATCGTCGCCTGCCTCACCATGCGCTGTGGTTGAGGTCGCAAAGTGCAGCCTTCACGTGCTCCCCTACTATGTAGGGAAGTCATATTCGGGCTGAACCCCTAGGGGCTGGCATGCGGCGATCGTGATGTCATAATTCTCCCGCTCATAGAAGGGGCCTACTGAAGGTCGCCCCCTATGGTGATGACCCCATGAGGGTCAGGCATCTTGAGCTTTAGATAGGTGTAGCTAGGGATGGCCATGAACTTGGCATAGCATGACTGGCCTAGGATGGCATGGTAGGTGCTAGGAAAGTCTGCTATGTCAAAGGTGAGCATCTTCATGCAGAAGTTGGCTCAACCCCTGAACGTTATGGGTAAGTTGACCTGACCAAGGGGGATGTCTTGGAGCTTGAGTATGACTCCATGGAACTGAGTGTAGGATAGTCGTATAGCTAACCTTGAGAGCCCCATGGCATCATAGGTCTTGGCATAGAGAAGACTGAGGTCACTCCTGCCATCCATGTGGACTCAAGACAGGTGGGTCTTACCAATAATTGGGTCGATTAGGAGGGGGAAGCGTCCCGATTGCAGAATGTGGTCGGGGTGATCCTTTCTATCGAAGGTGATCATAGTTTCTAACTATTTTAGGAAAGCTAGGATGGCTTCACCTAGGGTGGCCACGTTGACCTCCCTAGCTATTAGCTTCTATCGGTGCCTAGACTCATACGCCATCAGTCTGCTGAAGATCATGAGGCACCCTCTCGGGTCGGGATACGCATCTCCCTTCTCTTTGTTGTTAGCGGGTCCAGATGGCGTGCCTGTGCCGGTCGTCTTGTAGTTGCCACTAAAGTAGCACTTGATGAGATCACACTCTTCAAGTGTGTGCCTGACTAGATAGCTGTGATTGCAACATGGCATCTTGACATCTTGTCAAAGCTAATATGGCTGAGCTTGCCAGTCTTCTGCTTATGGACCCTATTGATGGCTGTGACAAACTCACTGTCTCGGTGCCTCCAACTATCCTTCTTGCCTTTTATTCACCGATTGCGGTCCTTAGCCTCATCTGTGGTTTTGTCTTGCGCCTTACCCATGTGCTTATAGAAGATTGCATGGATGGCCTCCTCACCAGAGGCGTGACTTGTCATGAGGTCGAGCAACTCCCACATCATTCATGGTTTGCAACGCCCAAGCTCATGGACGAGTGCTTCATTGGTTGTGCTGGAGATTAATGCTCCTATCATGTCCGTATCCACGATGTTGGGATGCTCATTGCACTGCTTGGGAAAGCAGAAGATGTACTTGCATAGAGTTCCTTCCACCCTCTGCTTGTAGGCCTTGAGGTCCCAAGAATTCCCAGGGCACATGTACGTGCCCTGAAAGTTTCCCATGAAGATGTGCTTGAAGTCTATCCATGAATGGATGTTGTTCGTGGGGACATGCTCGAGCCATGCTCGGGCACTTTCTATGAGGTAGTGTGGTAGGTGTTGTATGATGAAGAGGTCATTGTCTGCCCCGCCTGCTCAATAGGTGAGATAGAAGTCCTCTAGCCACACGATGGGGTTGGTGTCCCCAGAATACTTGACAATGTTCAGCGGCATGTGGAAGCGCGCCGGGAATGGCGTTTGCTGAATCATTTTTGTGAAAGCCTATGGTCCCCAGGCATCCGAGCTTGGGCTGCGTCGAGTGTCTCACACCCTGGAGTGCTAGCCATGGTTATCCAGGTCCTTGTCACCATAGTGTAGCTAGTTTTTGCTCTCCTAGTTGGGCCTAAGGCGTCTGGCGCCTTGAGTTGGGTGGGCATTATGATTTCCGATGTGATGGCTACACGTAGGGGAGCATTCCCGCCCGTGCGCTGTGTTGCCATTGTCCGGTCAGAGCATGCTTGGCATGTGGTGCCACTTGAGGGCACCATTGGACGATGAGATGTGCACAAAGCTGGCTTTGAGATGCCGATTCTCCACAGAGCTTTTGGCCTACTACACCGTTGTGGTTTCTAGTAGGTCCTGCAGCACCTGATGGGCATGCTTTCCCTCATCGGTTGACGGTTCAGGGGCCGTCCGCATGATCATGATAGCTGCTGGGATGTTCTAGCTAGCGTGACGGAAGACTAGTGTCTCCCATTTGCCCTATTGGATCTGGTCTTAAACACACCATACTCATGCCTACACCCCTCAACGTTGAGATGTTGAGGGCTAGGGCACTCGTGGTCATGGTGTGCATCGACCTAATTAGCTTCTCGAGCCCTAGCTCTCTCTAGGCACTCCTGGTCATAATCAGCCTATTACCCGAGGGTGCAAGGAATCATGTAGGTGTCACCATCCGCATCCTCCACTGGCGCTGCCCCATCCTTCAAGAGGTGCAACATGTTGCATTCCCTTAGTGGAGGACAGCTTCCCTTAGAATTAGACTTAGAGTTTTTGGTCTTTGGGGTTGCTAACAAGAGATCATAGAGGGACTCCGGGTCCCACTCCATCATCCCCATGAACTTGGGGGAATCCGACATCACTATGCAACCATTGCGTCTGGCCAGCTCTCGCTTGAAGAGAGCGATCGCAACCCACATCTCGAAGGGCAGTGGAGTGTTGGGGTTCTAGAATTCAGCCTCTGGCGGCAAGGGCCTACATCTAGAGAGTTGGGCGAAACCATTTGTCGACATGTAAAACATGTGTCTGCTCAGCTCTAGTTCGGGGGTCACCCCGAGGTATGCGTCGATCCTATGTGCTAGCACACCAGAATCGACGACCATGCCTCTAGCTTGCGCCGACCCAAGATTAGGCGTTGAGATGCATACTAGAGCTGCATTCTCTTTGCTTAGCCATAGCTGACCTAGGTGGTTGACTATGAAGTCTAGGTCCCTAGAGCGCAGAGCTTGACCAAGGATAAGACCATTAACGGGAGCTGGCCTGTCGATATCAGCGAACTCAAGGCTTCTGAATCGGATGTGGCCACTGGGGGCCATGGCTAGAGCAAGTCCGATGTGAGTGCAGGGAGCCATCGCTTCCTTCTCAATAATCAAGAGTGTGTGACTATCCCCTACCTGGCGCACCAACTATTAGTGTTTCATAAACTAGACTAGTAAATTTATATGATTGTCGCGCTGCTCTATGAAGACGATGGTAGCATCCAACAGACATGAGGATTTATACTGGTTTAGGCCAAATCCCTATGTCTAGTCTCAGAGAAGATCGAGTGCATGTTCCTCACTTGAATACTCTAAAGTTCTTACAATGGGGGGGGGTGTAAGAATGGTGAAAGAGGTGGTAGAACCTATGCTAGATGAGGGGCAGCCCAAAGAGAAGCTCTAGGAGCCCTACTACTATGGATGGAATGGTAGAGGATGAAGAAGAATGTGAAGATTTTCCAAGATGGGTGCCCTAGCCACCCTTATATAGAGTTCAAGGCCAGGGCTGATTACAAAGAGAAGGTTCCCTCGACCGAAGGGTCGAGAGCCTGAGGGATGTCCTAGCTAACTTGGCTTGCAATCTATGACGTCTTCTGGTGTCCATCCAGGCATGGCCGTTGTCATGGCCACATTCTGGCAGAGCGAAATGTGGTGCTACTATGCTGACCGTGGCCAGCACTGTAGCCACATTGGTGGTTCGTCAGCTGTCCTGTGCAACGCGGTGTCCGTAATGGTCTTCGTCGTAACTTCTAGGTTCCTAGGGTGTCTTACCCGTAGCTGGTAGCTGCCCTGGGTCGTCATTCATTTGGTCATTTCTTGGGACTGAGGGCCATGACCCTGATCATCAAGGTCGAGGCTTTCAACCAGCCTAGTCGACCTCTGCGCTGAGACCCTTGTCGTGGCTTCCATTCTGCAATGGGTAGGACCATATACCTACCTGGTTGGGCTATACCTGGTCGGTGGTCATCGTACTCGTCATTACTGCCTTGAGGCGGTGTTGTATTGTCCATGCAGCGTGGCATAGGGTTGGTGACTGACCGGGCTAAGGTGACTGCTATCGCCTTGGTCCTTTTGGGGTCAGTGCGGCGTGCTTGACCCTATCAGGGTAGGGTTGCTTAGCAGGGTGCGACCTCTTTCTATCTCTTTCGGAGGTCTTGATGGAGAGAGGCCATACGCCTTGCAAGCGTGGTGAGATCGAGGCAGGTGGAAGACATCATGAATAACCCTGGCCCCAGTGCTTGGCCTGACCTATTTGGCTTTTGCTGGGTCTCGGTAGTTTGGGCCTTTGTCTATTGTTGCATTGTGAGCTATGCAGCCCACCATTTAATCGATGCCTTGAGATACCCTGGGGTTATAACTCCGACAAGTTCATAGACAAAGCAGGTGTGGAAAGAAAAGGTGACATCATTAGAGTCACCATCGCAAGAGGTGCAACCATCAAGATCTCCATCCTCGGGCCCGACAGATGCACCAAAAGAATGAACAAGATAGGAAAAAAGTCCTGTCCGGAGGACTCAAAATTATAAACCCTCGCTAGGAAATAAAATTGGTAGTTATCCATATTTACTTTATCGCATTGAATGAATTATTTTTCACTTTAGCATATTTACTTTTCTGTATTTACATTGTGCTAATAAAAGAAAGATAAAATTTTCATGATTGCATTTTATCATTGCATTATAAATCCTAATCCCCATGTGAATAAATCTATGGTGTAAATACCCAAGAGAATATTAACTGTGGTGGCAAAAAAAATTAAAAATACCATGCATACTTATTTTCTATTCTGCATATCATAAAATTAGAAAATCCAAAATATATTAGGTAAATATCCTATCAAAATTCTGCCAATACAAAAATATTTCTAACCCTCAAGAACACCTCATCTCCAGACGGTTGACCGCTAATCCTTTATTCTAATCCGTTCCATGAGTTTTGGTATTCTTGTTGGTATTTTGTAGGATGATGCACAAAGATCAAGAGCAAGTTCACCCGGTCGTCTTCATCTCATTCCATCCTAGGACGAGATTGGCATCCACTGGCAAATCTGCTCTGAGAAGGATCACTCAACTTTAACATTCGACCACACCAACATCCATCTTGGGGGAAAGGCATCCCCCTCGTATCTAGCTAAGTATTCTTTTCCTTTTGTTATTCTTAAGTTTGCTCTACATTTGCTAAAAAAGGTGATGCCTAACTAAAAGCAAAATAAATCTTTGTCTTATAGTAAGGTGTGATCTAAAAAAAATGAGAAAACAAAATAAAAGGTGTGTCTAGATTTTTAAGAGCTAAATAAATGGACTCTGAGGATAATGTCCTATAATGGAAATAATGAATAGTTGCTCTATTGTAATTCCTTTCATGTACTTAGTTTTTAGCCTTGAATTCTCCTCAGTTTTGGATAAGGCTGGCTCGATATAAGGATTTACTCTGAACTTAAAACTCGTGGGTAGCATATGCTTGATCTAAGTCTAGGTAATTGACGAATATGATATGAGAAGGTCTGTGCTGTTGTTTATCTTATTCCAAGTGATACTAAAATTTCAGAGATTTATCATTTGAAAAAACATAAAAAATGCTTCATGATGAGTTTCTGTATGACCAGGCTCGAATTCCTACCATAGCCAAATATGATATTTAATTAGGAAAACTTCCACATATATGCTGCTTGTTTTGTATTGAGTTTAGTCAAGCTTTGTTGACCCTTATGAGAGGTTTGTCAAGCTATTAAAATCAAGATCACGTACACACCACCCACGTATGCACTACTCCTACAATAGGGGTTGGCGCAAAAACATGCCATTCATCTAGATCCACCCAAAAATGTTTTACTCTTACACTGGGAGTAAACACAAAAACATGCATGATAGGATTATCCACCAAATAAATGTTGTAAGTTCTTGTTGTTATCTCTAAAAGTTTTGTTGCAGAAAAGTGACATGGGGCTATACAAAAGTTATTCATAATAATAATAAAAGAGAGAGAGAGAGATGAGAAAAATGGACAAGTGTCCAAGATATTGAAAATAATGGGTACTCAGATGCCCGCCTGAAAAAAGAGAAATGAATAAGATAGCCCGTGTTTTCTTGCAAAGTATTTCCAAGTTTCAAAAGAGAGACATGTTTTCATGGAGCATAGTAGAATTAGGTTTGCCACCATAAACAACCACCATACATTCATACACATGCACATCTTGATTTGATTGTTTGACTCAACTCTCTTTGGATCCGATGTATGACTTTACAATATATGTATTACAAGTATGCTCTTTCATGTTTTTTCTACTCCTATGAGCTCCACATAAGCCTTAGTTGTAGGAAGAGAAAGGCATAGCATCATTATTTCCTTGGTAAGGATCCATAAATACTACATATATTGAGAGACTTGAGAGTGTCATACAATGGAAGCTCTGAGTTTTATTTTGAAAATCTATAAAAACTCTGGAATAATGGTTGAGCAAAGAACTTAAGACATAGTACTTGACTTGATTGTTCTATCTTTCAATTACTCAAGACCCAAGTGAAGGCTAAGAAGCCCCATGGTTGAAGGTAATATGAGTAAGTTTGAAAGTCATATCAGTTTATTCTAATCCGGTGGAGAATTCTTGTTTGAATGCATGTGTACTTTTGAGGAGTAAAAATATCGAAGCAACCCCTGATCCATTTACTGAGTTTAGCGTTACTAAGGAACTAGCAAAGGTTAAGCTTGGGGGAGTTTGTTGATGGTAAATAACAAACATTATAAACCATCAATATAACTTGTATAAGGGTATAAATATGATTAGCAACAAAGGTCTAGGGGTTTAAACTAACAAATTCCATGAGTTTTGGTGAATCTGTATTTTTTGTAGGGTTTATCTAGAAAACTATCAAGGTAGACCTAGATGTCAGACTTAATCGTGATTATTCGTGGGATAAACAACTCTAGAAGGTTCCAGAGGACACCACACCAAAGCGAAGGGCGAGAAGCCACCAGGTGGGGCCAGCTAGTCCCACCCTTAGGCCGGTCGGTCTGGGGCTCCACCTGTCATCCTCCATCTTGCTACGTCGGTTCTCCACCACCTTAAGGATTGCATCTACGCCATTTATTCAAGTCAGTTTGATCCAAGGGCTCAGGATTGATGCTTTGGCCTATATATACAAGCCCTTGCCACCCCCATGAGGAATAAGTCATTTGAGAAGATACAAACCCTAATCATCCTTAGAGCTCCATCATATTCTAGGGCATAGCTAGTTAGGCTAAGTCTAGAGAGAGGCAAACAGGTTTCACTTGGATTCCCAATCTTGTCAAGTGCGTGGTTTGGTATAATCTTTGTACCCCTCTCTCTTTTGTATCTCTCATTACTTTTATATGTTTGCTACAATTGTTATGACATTATTATTCGTATCATTTATGTTCTAATTATCACGTTCATCGTCTACTTTGATTATACGCTTAGTATAGTTGGATTATCAACATAATCATACATATGTTCATATAGCGCTCGCTCTGGTGTACACGGGGTGAGTGGATTACATTGTGTAAGCATGGGGCTTATATGTTGTTTACATGCGGATACACCCTATATTCCGTGTCATGTGGTAGATCACAGATGTGACACTTCCGTTGAGTCCTTTGTAGTCCACTCCCCGAATATAGGACTAGTAGGATCTAGTTACAAAGGAAGACAAGCTCTGTTCTTAATGTTCCTTAGTAATATCCCTTATGTGTAGATATGAAGTTGATCTTAGCCATGATCACAAAGTGTAATTGCACTAATCAATGTATACTTTGACTTGTAATTAAGAATGACTTAGAAATTATTCCTCTAATATTCTACTTACACTACAAGGTTTTTACCCTAATCCAACCACTTGTATTCGCAACACCACAAATTTAGTCGCAATAGGAGGCTCCATTGCAACATGGACTATGATTGGTTGCAATACGTGACATTTATTGCATCTAAATTATTGGGTTGTGTTAGTCCTAACCTTCATCGTGATAGGTAGGTGTTATGGCCATGATTAAACTATGGTTGCAAGTGCGTCTAAATATTGCAACAAATTAAGCTACGCTGTGTTAGTAATAAATTTCAGTTGTGATAACTCGTCATTGTTGCCACCATTCGAGCAGTGGTTGTGAGTAGTTTTCAATATCGCCATGAAATAAGTGCGTTGCCTTAATATTGGCATGTGTTGCAAAAAGTCACGCTATATTGCATCAAAAAAATGGTTCGATGCATGGCATAATGTTCTATTGCTACTCATAACATACGTTGCAATACATTTGGTTGCAAATTATTAGTCACATTGCCACACAAATTTGTTGGTTGCCCAAACTACTCTGACACATGGCCAAAGGCTTCGAACCCATGGGCCAAAGTCAAAGGTTTCCTACACCGAACGACAAAAAAAACTAGGCACATTGCTGGCATTGCTAAAAAATGCATCGCCGCAAATCCCCGCCGCCCGATAAACCCTACAGTAGCAGCAGCCGCCACCATCACCGCCCTCAAACGTCCTTTGCTGCCAAGCTAGTGTTGGAAGATCATGTTCATGCCTCCCCCGCGCTACTTGTTCTTGTGGCCCTTCATGCCCTCTGTCAGTGGCGCCGCAAGGCAACAAATTTCTTCTCCACATCCAATAAGTTTATTCGGTAGTGACATCTTGTTGTTTGTTGTAAATCACTCGGTAATCAGGTAGAGCTACAGCTGCCAAAGTGGGCTATGGCCCCTCCTTCTAGGGGATTCCCCCCACCATGCTCGTGCCTTTTGTGCTTGGCAGCCTCATGACTTTTGTGCTTGACATTTACAAATAGTTTAGGGTTTTGCGCTTGGATTCCCCTCTCTAGACTCCCCAGAGGCGACGGCGACGGTGTCGAGACCCATCAAATTTCACATATCCATGAATTTTATTCGAGTTAATGTGCCTCATGTAAATGATCCTAGAGACTCATGATGTAAATGATCCTGCCCAGAACTAACAAAGTGCAAACTCTATTTTAAAAAAAGTACTGCTAGCACTATGATGGCAGGAACATGTGCATATATACACAACTATTTGCATATCATAAATATCTTATTTCATTTGAGAACAAGTAGCAGCCATAGGTGCTACTAGTACAAGCAGGAGCTGTAGAACTAAGCATTTGGCTACAGCCATCAGAAGAATGTTTAAGAATTTCCTAGATCACAAATTTTTTTGTCATGCTGCTGCCGAAGAAGCCACAATTGTTTATGCAGAGAATTGGGGCCTTAGGAGCATGGACTCCAGTGTCCTCACACTCTTGTTTCTAGCTCTCTTGTGCCACCACTACCAATAGGCTGCAGGGACACAAGTTCACAATTCATTAAAAGGCAAATAAGAACACAAAATCAGTAAGTGGGACAAAAAGATAGAAATACATGATTCAGGTTCAGAAAGAAATACAACCAAATGTCCAACAGTTGGAAGTAATTAACACATACCACAGGGTTGCATATTAAGTAGCAGTACCAGTATAAGCAGCAACAACCAAGAAGCAGAACAAGCAGCAACATAAGCACAACTACCAAGGAAGCCATTTCAATCCAAAATATTTTTTTGTTTGGCACACAGCTATTTGTCCAGCATATAAATTAAAGCCTATTACAAAACAAGGTGGTGCTTCCTAAATTCATATTTATACAAAGAATTCATCATCAAGACTGGAGCCTAAAGAGTTGATAGGTGCTACATATCTATCATCAATGTAGGTGTCATCGGTATCATCATCTTCATCAACTAAGTCTTCATTACATGGTTCAGGCACTGGTAGCGCATTTTCAATGACGGCTGCATCTCCAGTCACCCCTTCTAGGTCAGTCCTCCTCCAAGCTAACAAATCTTCATTTTGGCTTGAAATATTCAAGGTTTCCACTCCCACCTCCAGTGATTCAATATCAAGTTGTCCCTCATTTTCAGTGTCTAGTGGTTCAGGCATGGAAAACAAATTTCTAGGCTTCATTCTGACAATAGTGCTCCACTCCGATTTCTTTGCACCTTTCACATAAAAAACCTGCTCAGCTTGAGTCCCCAGGATATAAGTGCGTTGCCTTAATATTGGCATGTGTTGCAAAAAGTCACGCTATATTGCATCAAAAAAATGGTTCGATGCATGGCATAATGTTCTATTGCTACTCATAACATACGTTGCGATACATTTGGTTGCAAATTATTAGTCACATTGCCACACAAATTTGTTGGTTGCCCAAGCTACTCTGACACATGGCCAAAGGCTTCGAACCCATGGGCCAAAGTCAAAGGTTTCCTACAATGAACGACAAAAAAAACTAGGCACATTGCTGGCATTGCTAAAAAATGCATCGCCGCAAATCCCCGCCGCCCGATAAACCCTACAGTAGCAGCAGCCGCCACCATCACCGCCCTCAAACGTCCTTTGCTGCCAAGCTAGTGTTGGAAGATCATGTTCATGCCTCCCCCGCGCTGCTTGTTCTTGTGGCCCTTCATGCCCTCTGTCAGTGGCGCCGCAAGGCAACAAATTTCTTCTCCACATCCAATAAGTTTATTCGGTAGTGACATCTTGTTGTTTGTTGTAAATCACTCGGTAATCAGGTAGAGCTACAGCTGCCAAAGTGGGCTATGGCCCCTCCTTCTAGGGGATTCCCCCCACCATGCTCGTGCCTTTTGTGCTTGGCAGCCTCATGACTTTTGTGCTTGACATTTACAAATAGTTTAGGGTTTTGCGCTTGGATTCCCCTCTCTAGACTCCCCAGAGGCGACGGCGACGGTGTCGAGACCCATCAAATTTCACATATCCATGAATTTTATTCGAGTTAATGTTCCTCATGTAAATGATCCTAGAGACTCATGATGTAAATGATCCTGCCCAAAACTAACAAAGTGCAAACTCTATTTTAAAAAAAGTACTGCTAGCACTATGATGGCAGGAACATGTGCATATATACACAACTATTTGCATATCATAAATATCTTATTTCATTTGAGAACAAGTAGCAGCCATAGGTGCTACTAGTACAAGCAGGAGCTATAGAACTAAGCATTTGGCTACAGCCATCAGAAGAATGTTTAAGAATTTCCTAGATCACAAATTTTTTTGTCATGCTGCTGCCGAAGAAGCCACAATTGTTTATGCAGAGAATTGGGGCCTTAGGAGCATGGACTCCAGTGTCCTCACACTCTTGTTTCTAGCTCTCTTGTGCCACCACTACCAATAGGCTGCAGGGACACAAGTTCACAATTCATTAAAAGGCAAATAAGAACACAAAATCAGTAAGTGGGACAAAAAGATAGAAATACATGATTCAGGTTCAGAAAGAAATACAACCGAATGTCCAACAGTTGGAAGTAATTAACACATACCACAGGGTTGCATATTAAGTAGCAGTACCAGTATAAGCAGCAACAACCAAGAAGCAGAACAAGCAGCAACATAAGCACAACTACCAAGGAAGCCATTTCAATCCAAAATATTTTTTTGTTTGGCACGCATAGCTATTTGTCCAGCATATAAATTAAAGCCTATTACAAAACAAGGTGGTGCTTCCTAAATTCATATTTATACAAAGAATTCATCATCAAGACTGGTGCCTAAAGAGTTGATAGGTGCTACATATCTATCATCAATGTAGGTGTCATCGGTATCATCATCTTCATCAACTAAGTCTTCATTACATGGTTCAGGCACTGGTAGCACATTTTCAATGACGGCTGCATCTCCAGTCACCCCTTCTATGTCAGTCCTCCTCCAAGCTAACAAATCTTCATTTTGGCTTGAAATATTCAAGGTTTCCACTCCCACCTCTAGTGATTCAATATCAAGTTGTCCCTCATTTTCAGTGTCTAGTGGTTCAGGCATGGAAAACAAATTTCTAGGCTTCATTCTTACAATAGTGCTCCACTCCGATTTCTTTGCACCTTTCACATAAAAAACCTGCTCAGCTTGAGTCCCCAGGATATAAAGATCATTTAGATACCGAAAATAAGTTGTATCGACATCTATAATCCCATATTGATCCCTACGGTACCCTCTGCTCTTGTTCTTACTAGGGGCAGGTACGTCGTACCAATCACACTAAAATAGTACGACTTCTTTTTCACCAAGAAAATCAAGTGTTAGTATCTTTTTAATGACACCATACCACTCCATACTTGCAGAACTATCAGCACCCTTAACTGCAACGCCTGAATTTTGTGTATTCAAGGCACTCTCTACAGAAGCCGTTCAAAAAAAAAACAAACCATTGATGATAGACCTGTTGAAACCATGAACCCGGGGATCTGGTCCTCGAGAAAGGGCATATAGTGTATCACTAATCCCCCCTTCTTCATAAAGTTCATTCATCTACAATCAATTTGAAAACAACAAAATAAATAAAAGACAGTAGCTATTTTCTATAAGCATCTAGTTGACAAAGTTACTCACCTTATGTTCAAACCAACCAACAAATTGCTCCCTGTGACGTCTCTCAATGCCGTGTGTAGTAATCTTTTTGAGTTCATCCTTATGCAAACTACATACAATCAATACGAAGGTACTCAATTAGAAAAACATTAATCATGAGGAACATTAAACACACACCAGTTGTAATTTCAACTTACTCAATCCATGGAGCAGTCTCGTCACAGTTTGTTATTATGTAGTGTCGCATCTGCTTCAACTCTAAAATAGGAATAGTCTCAACTTTGCAACCTTTCTTACTGTGGTCAATGATCTAAAGTACGCTAAGCCTAGACAGTGATTCATTCACTACACTAGTGTCATGATGCTCTGGGCGGTTCAGCTTTGTATCAATATCTTCTAGAAATCGAGACCAAAATGTCATGCACTCCTCAGCGATATATCCCTCTACTATAGAACCTTTAGGTTGTGCTTTGTTCCTCACATATCCTTTCAACATATGTAGATACCTCTCGACAAGATACATCCATCTATAACACATAGGTCCTCCAATTCTAGCCTCCTCAGCTAAATGAACTGGCAAATGCATCATAATATCAAAAAATGTTGGTGGAAATAACATCTCTAGCCGACATAAAGTCTCCAATTGAAGAGGTTAGTTTTTCAAGGTCACTTTCCACCAGTTCCTTTGAACATAATGAACTGAAGAATCTACTTAGCTAAATCAATGGGATAGCAACATCTTGAGGCAATATGTCGCGTACTACTAGTGGTAATAGTTTCTGTAATATAACATGATAGTCATGAGTCTTTGGTCTAGAAACCTTACATCCCTTGATGTCCACGCACTTCTTTATATTTATTGCAAAACCATCAGGCATCCTCACTCCTTGTAGGAATTTGCATAACATTTCCTTCTCATCCTTGCCTAAGCTATACAATGCTGGTGGCAAAGTATACTTGCCATTCTCCACCATAGGATGTTGATCCTTCCTGATCCCAAGATTCTATAAGTCAAGCCGAGCCTTCTCACCATCCTTACATTTACCATCAATGCCAAGCAATGTCCCCAATATGCTCTCACCAATGTTCTTCTCAATGTGCATGACATCCAAATTATGCCTAATAAACAATTTTTCCCAGTACGACAGTTGGAAGAATACACTCTTCTTTCTCCAATTGTGCCACCAAGTTTCTTCTTCACGCTACTTCCTCTTCCTTGCCCAAATTTTGGTTGCTCAAAACTGTCATATTGCTGTAGAACCTCTTCACCAGTAAGTGGCACCGGAGCCTCCCTTGTTTCTACCTTGTTGTTGAAGCTACTTTTATTCCTGCGCCATCTATGGTTCTGTGGCAAAAAGCAACGATGACCCGGGTAGCAATGCTTGCACCCAAATTTCAACCATAAGTACTCTGTAAACTTATGATAGTAAGGACATGCAAACTTGCCTTTCGTACTCCAACCAGACAGCATGGTATATGCAGGGAAATCATTTATGGTCCATAGTAGTATTGCACGAAAAGTAAAATTTTCCTAACTTTTGCATCCCATGTGAGAGCACCCTTTTCCCAAAAATCCTTTAGCTCATTGATCAGTGGCTGCAAATAGATATCAATGTTCATTCCAGGAGATTTGGGCTCTGGTATCAGCATTGACATCATCCAATACGATTATTTTAAACACAAACAAGGAGGCAAGTTATAAGGGATTATGATGATAGGCCAAGTAGTGTATGTAACATTTAACATCCCAAACAGATTGAAGCCATCAGAGGTAAGTCCAAGCCTTACATTGCGAGGGTCAGATGCAAATTCCTCCTCTAGGGCATCCAAATGCTTCCATGCCAATGAGTCCACAGGCTAATGCATTTTCCCATCACGCACTAGTCCCTCCTTATGCCAACGCATAAGTGTTGATGTCGACTCCCTCATAAACAATCTTTGCAGCCGAGGAATAAGAGGGAAATACTGCAAGATCTTACGTGGAAAATGCTTTTGTCCGCCATAAGTGCTAGAGGACTCAGCATCTTCAGAAGAATCGGTCCCTTTCCACCTAGACTGACCACAGGTTGGACATGTATCCAAGTTAGCATAATCCCCATGAAATAACACACAATCGTTCACACATGCATGAATCTTTTGGTAGTCAAATCCAAGATCTCGAACAACCTTACGCACTTTATCCAAGGTGTCTAGGATTTCAGGGTGGAACAACGCGAATAGATCAAGGATCGACTGTATTCCATTGTTACTAAAACCATGCATACACTTCATCTGATAGATCCTGATAATGAAAGAAACCTTTGTAGCCTCCTTGCAGCCTAGATACAGTTCCTTTTGTGCCTCGGTTAATAACTTAAAAAAATTCTTTGCACTCTCATTTGGCTCTTCATCTCCACTTCCTGTGAGTTCACCATGTATAGCTCCTCTGATTAGTGTAGAAATCAGTTCTTTGCTAGCAGGCACATCACCTATTTTGCCATCATCATATTCTCCTTCAGCAGGGTTATCCTCCTGAGGACATGCAACTAAATCTTCAGCATTACCTTCTTCGATGAAACTTTCATCAAACCCTCTAAGTACTAAATGACATCGAACATCTTTTTGATTTATGTAGGACATGCAACGACAATGAGCACATGAACATGGTGCAATTTCTTCTTTAGATGTGCCTCCAAAGGTATTTTGAATGAAGTCCTTAAATCCTTTTTGCCATTCAGCAATATACTTCACCATGTGCATCCGGCTCCTATCTTCAATCGACCTGCTGCTGCCTTGCCTCTTGGAAAATAGCCCACTGACTCTTCACCACAGACCCAACCTTCCCAACAACACCAACTATATTATCCGATTACCCTGCTTGCTTTAGCTTGACACCTGCATTAAATCAGGACAATAAGGTTATTTTGTAATGATACATGCACTTTGCTAGAAAAAGTAGGTGACTTGATATTTTAGTTTAATGATTGCTTCAAAGAATGCTATTGTCATGGTACCGGGAGATGCTGATGTCAACAAAGGGGAAGGCGGGAACACTGCGGATGAAGGAGAAGGGAGAATGGTACCAGGTCGGCCCAGGCGAAAGTTCAAGCCCAGTACACGTTATCAAGGCCTAGAGTGGAAAGCCGGCCCATGACGATGTCGTAACGATCTAGTGCTCTTGTTAGCTATTAAAGGGGAGAAGACATGCAGGAGGGGAAGGGGGAGGAGAAGAACGAATTGGTCGACTGTGCTTGAGGCTTGAGAGGCGAACGATTGCTCGATGTAATTGCTACTCCTTGTTAATCCACTCATACTCCACGTTATTTGAGCTATGGTGAAGTGAACTCGTAACAATTGGTATCGAAGGTCACCAATATAGTGGGCTCAGTAGCGCCCCGCCGTCGTTCAGGTATGCTTTAGCCGTTGGCCATTCTCGCCTTGACCTGGACTCGTAATCCCTGATGGTAGGTCGATCTCTATTCATCGCCCTCGCGTGGTGTTCGTGAGGTCCCATAGGTCTGTGCCGAGGTTGAGTTGGTCGGCAGGAACACCGCGGTCAGCTATTCTGCTTCCACCATTTCTCTCCACCATTTTCCATGTTCTCCACCAAATTCCCTATTCTCCACTAAATCCTTGGTTCTCCATCATCGATTATCCTGGCGTCAGTTCCTGACTACCTTCTCTGCCCTCAGTACCAAACTCGTGATCAGAAATGCATCAACAATATGGAGATTCAGTTGAGCGACCTTGCCACTATGATGAAGGAGCTTCAGAAGCATAACAGCACACCTTGAACGACAACCTCGCGACGCTCCAGGATGTGGGTGTGTGGTAGCCCTAGATCGGTGCCAAGGTCGACGACCTCCACAAATCAGTGATGGATCTATGACTCAGGGTGGATCACCTAATCTCGCACCCACCTGCGACAGATCAGGCAAAGCAGATCTTCGACACTGAGCTCATCGACCTCACGAAGCCGGCAACTACACATCTGGTTGCGACCTCGTCCGAGGCGGCCTCAGGGCTGATAGGCCACGGCAAACAACATAGCCACCAGGGTGGTCACCACCATCGTGCCAACCCCGATCAAAGGTGTGAATCCACCTCTTCCAATGTTTCCCCTAAATTTCACTGCTCAACAATTTTTTGCTCTGAATCAAGCTATTCCTCAGCAAGAGTTTCCTAAGTTTGATGGTATGAGTCCCAAATTGTGGAAGAAACGTTGTGAATCATACTTTGATGTTTATGCTGTACCTGAACATTTGTGGGTGAAGATAGGCGTGATGAATTTTGTAGGATCGGCTGCTTTCTGGTCACAATCTGTAGAGTCTATCTTGCAGCATTGCTCATGGTCTGATTTGTGCATAGCTATTTGTAGTCGTTTTGAGCGTGATCAGCAAAACTCTCTAACCACCAATTCTTTAGACTCAAATAGACCATTATGGTAGCTAAGTATATTGAAAAATTTGATGAACTCATTAATCAGATCTTAGCTAATGACCCTTGTTTTAGCCCTCATGTTATCACCAGTAGATTTGTAGATGGTTTGAAAGATGAAATTCATGCTGTTGTTCTAGTTCATCGCCCTTCCAATATGGATGCTGCTTGTTCTCTAGCCCTTTTGCAGGAAGAGGTGCTGTCAGACTCGTCTTTAACAGAGTCTCATAGTCCTAGTGGGCATTTGGGTTTTCGAGCTCGATCCTTCAAGCTACAATGGTCAGCTCCGCATACACCTCGTGTTCAGACCGTAGTGTTCAATGCCACACCTGTCAAAACTGTGGAAACAACTAAGTTATCAGGTGTTGAAGAGAAGCTTCAAAATATCAAGAACTATAGAAGAGCTAAGGGTTTATGTTTCAAATGCGGAGACAAATGGAACCCCAACCATAAGTGTTCCACTATAGTGTCATTGAATTTAGTTGAAGAGCTATGGCAACTTATTGATAACTCTGATGAGCAAGATCAGTATCACTCAGATTCTGGTGAAGATTTGATGCAACTATCATTATTAGTTGTTCAAGGTACTGACACGGTGCAAACTATCAGGTTAGTAGGTGATCTGTATCAGCATTCTATGTTACTATTGTTGGATTCAGGCAGTTCTAGCAGTTTTATCAGTCAATCTCTAGCTGCTAAAATTTCTAATTGGACGCCTCTGAATACACCTGTGCAAATTAGAGTGGCCAATGGCACCTTGTTGCAATATACTCATGAACTACTCCATTGTCCTGTTTATATTCAAGGGCATTGTTTCTTGGTGAATCTAAAAATCCTGCCACTATATTGTTATGATATCATTTTGGGCATTGATTGGCTTGAACAGTATAGTCCAATGGAAATACACTGGAAGAACAAGTTGCTATTATTTGAGTTTCAAGGTGACCAAATTCAACTTGTGGGAATTCAACCCAATCTGCTCTAGAAATGCTTCAACTTCATATACAGGATCAGTTGTGGTGTATATTTGAAGTTTTTTAGATGGAATCCCAAAATATATCTAGCAGTTGGCCTGCTGAGCTTCACAGTATTATTACTCGGTATCAGCACCTATTTGAGAAGCCCAATGGGTTACCTCCTGCAAGACATGTTAATCATACTATACCACCGATCCCTGGTGCTCAACCATTTCGACTGAGACCCTATAGATACAATCCTGCTCAAAAGGATGAAATAGAGAAACAAGTTAATGAGTTACTTCAGAATGGATTGATCAAAGAGAGCAACAGTCCCTTTGCCTCTCCAGTTCTCTTGGTCAAAAAGAAGACTGGTGATTGGCGAATGTGTGTTGATTATAGAAGTCTCAATGCTCTGACAATTAAAAACAAGTATCCATTACATGTCATTGATGAAATTCTTGATGAATGTCATGTACGGCTAGACCTATACCAGGAAGCACCAGGCCCGTGACATCAGGTGCGCGGCTAAGCGCGCCCAGCGCGCCACGGATGTGGTCCAAGAGTTGGCCGAGCCAGCTAGTGGCTAAGATAGGTAATAGTTGTTAGTATCCCTAAGATTGAGGAGGGATTAGTTTACTATTTTTATTCCATCAAGGATTATTTATTCCCCCTGTAACCGGCACTTTGAAAGGAAAGAGAATTATAAACCAATCTATCTTCTTCCTCCCAACTCTCAAGCCTAGGTCGTTGAGGGGTATAACCTCACCCTAGAAGATGGATCGCGGCTACGAACTACGTAGCCAAGGTCCAGCTACCCAAGGTTTTGACACCCTTGACTTGCCACCTCCGTGTCGTCCTCTCCGTCCTGCGCCACCGCCGCCTCGTCGTTGAGCGATCCAAGTGCGCGTTAGGCGTCACCTCCATCGCCTACCTCAGCCACATCATCTCTGACGCTGGCATAGCCATGGATCCTGCTAAGGTGCAGGCGGTCCTCGACTGGCCCTAGCCCCGCTCAGCACATGCAGTGCGCGGGTTCCTAGGTATCACGGGCTACTACCGCAAATTCGTCCACAACTATGGCGTGATCACAGCGCCTCTCACCGCGCTCTTGAAGAAGGAGGGCTTCGTCTGGTCCGAGGAGGCCGCTGCGGCGTTCTTGGCCCTTAAGGCCGCGGTGACATCCGCGCCAATATTGGTGCTGCCTGACTTCGCCCAGCCATTCGTCGTCGAGTGCGACGTGTCGACATACGGTTTCGGGGTGGTGCTCATCCAGGACAAGCACCCCATCGCCTACTTTAGCAGGCCGGTGTTGCAGAACCGACCAATTTATAAGAATACAGGTACAATAGCAATCCGCAAGCGGTCGCACTATCATACTTGAATCCATATAAACCCGGTAGTCCATCGAGTACCACGATGGGTCTCGATAAACGATTTACAACAACCAAGATTGTACAGGATTCAACATACATGCCACATATTACATAAAGTTCGCAGGTACTTTTCATCATCAGAGTATGAATAAAAAGTTATTACAAACTGAGTTTGATAAACAAAGCGGAAGCAAATAAGTTCGAAGATAAAGTTTCCAACATAGTTTGATACAGTGCCAAGCCAGATCACGGTCCACAAAAGCAAAGATAGGAATTACTAAAGAAGCCTGCCTAAGGCTTACTCCTCATCCACAGCGGGATAGAAGCAACTCTTGCAATAACCATGATACACAGTGCCATCTGCAACAATGGGAAAATAAACCCTGAGTACGAGAAGGTACTCAGCTAGACTTACCCGTCATGAACCAGAAATAAAATGACTCCAAGGATCATGCAAGGCTGTATAAGTGGACGTAACTTGACAACATTTTGCGTAAAAGGCAATTAACCGTTGTACAATTGTGATTCTTTTATCAAGTTAATTATAACTATCCATTTCTAGATTAGCAACTATCCTGTGCCAAACATGTGGTATATTATTTAGAATCATACAATAGTAACCATAGCAGGTATCATAATTCCATATTCATCTGAACCATCATATTGCATAATATAGTTACTACGATGTTGGGACTAGCCAAGTTTCTCACTATCCGGGAGAGACGGCGATTCGAATCGATTTCAACCAGCTGGGAATTTATTCCTAACACAAACCCAGATCTATCAGCCACGATAGTCTTAGGTCACCTTTGGTACAACTCAGGTACACATTTCACGGGTCCGTACCACGCCGCACAATCTGGAACACCAGATGCCAGGATGCTCAGGCCAAGCCTGCCCTTGGGCTTAGTCTGATCGTTCCCCGGAAGGAGCGCACAACAGAACGGTTCCCGGCCTGAGTTGAATTACTCGGCTTCGCGGTCGGAACGAGTTATCCGGCCAGCTAAGTGAGAGGCATGCGTTCAATCTTATCAGAAGCGCCAACAACGGTACGGTCCTTAATCGACACAGACGGGGATAAATCCACACCCAAGACCTCCATGTCTTGTTGCTTCTCTATCGACTTCCCGTCCGGTCTCAATTTATTTTTACCCAATGGTTCTGTTCCACGATAGCAGATATAGCCAACCGTGCTCCGGTATCCACCTATATCTCGCAGGTGACAGGACATCACCCGACTTCTACCGGTCTAAGCATGGCTAAGCATATACCCGATCCTGGACCTATACCGGTTAAAGGGTTAATATCTGGACAAGGAACGTACATGCATCAAGTGGTTTCATTCAACTCTTATAACCTAATGCATCAATCATAAATACGTAAGTAAACATTTGTAAATTACTGGGAGACTTATAATGCTCCGGGGCTTGCCTCACAGAAAGGAAGTAGGGCGGTGGTCAGGGCACTCCGGAAGCTCTTCAGGGTTCTGCTCCATGCCTTCGGGAGCTGGGGCTTGCGGATTCTCCTGCGGGTTCCCTTCCTCTGCTTCTTCAAATTCCAGCAACATGATCTCTTCCTCTGATCCTAGATGCATGAGTATGATATAAGTATTACGAATGCATATATGTTAACAAGTGCATCACGTTGTTTGAGTAGGTGCATATCTCTTCTCGATTATTACTTAACTACTTCTACAATGCATCGATTATGCCACAAACAGTAGCTACTTGTTTCACTCATAACTGGAGTTCTACAAATCCAAAAATAGTGATACTGGACTTTCTGGAAAGCTTATCAAATTCTCCACAACTTTGTTATTAACCATTTTTACAGTCTACATCAGTTTCAACATGCAACTCATCACATTCTAGAATCAGTCCGGAAACTATTTAACATGCAATGTAAAGTAAAAATACTTCTACTTCATGTAATTATTCAAAATTTGACAACCTAGACTCTACCACCAGTTTAAGCATACCAAATACAGTCAAGATGATGTAATGGTGAAGTCCAAACTATTTATTTAAATGCCTTTATTATTTTATTTAGATATCTAGGTTAAATAATAAACATATATCAGATGTACTTCATAAATTCTCAAAAATTTACAGTGCCTCACTAATGCTATCAAAGGACTACCATAAAAATTTCATGTCATTTTACTAAGTAGAACATTCTATATAAAAATGATAAGGCAACAAGGCTTGAAATAGCATAAATGGAAAATCCTATTGAAAAGTGTCAAGCAACAGATTTCTTATTTTTCTTAACATCCATATGGTACTAGTATCACCTCCAATAAATTTCATGAATTTTGGACTCATAATTAATTTATAAAAATTCATGCAAGGATTAACTATTTATAAAAGAAAAATCTATAACTATAGATCTACACATGCACTGGTCCTCAAATTTTTACCAGAGTTCACATATGCTAAGACTAGCTTACCACAAAAATTTCATAATTTTTGGAGCACAGGAACTCTAGATATAAAATAAACAAATTTGAATGCTTTCAAAAGCACATTTCAAATCCTTATTTAAATCTCCAGAAATTTCTACTGTTGAAGCCAAGAACATATTTTTACTAAATACTACACTTCCTAAGCAACACAATCATATTTATTTCACAATTTTTGGAGCTACCAAACTGAAGATACAAATTTCACAAAACAAATCAAAAACTGGATTCAAAATGAGTTAGCCTTCACTACTGCTGTCGCTGACAGGTGGGACCCGCTGGTCAGGGGACCCCACGCGTCAGTGACACAGAGCAGAGCAGCGGCGCTGCTGGGCACTGTGCGGCTGCGGCTCGTCGACGGCGAGCTTTGCCGGCGGTAACGTCTTCACCACACGACCTACGTGACCTAGCGAAGCGATTGAGCCACTTGGCCGGTCCTATTGCCGACCCTAGAGCTGACGGCGGCGACCATGGCGGAACAGCGGGGCTAGACCACGGCAAAATGCCGGTGACGACCTCGATGGCCCGATCTAAGGCTCGGACGAGCACCGGTGTACTACGGCGGACCTAGCGCACTAGCTATCGCGTGGAATGGTAGACTACAACGGCGTGGCCACGACGACGGAACACGGCGGCGAACTCCGGTGAGAGCGTGCGCGTTGCTGCGGCTTACCAAGCTTGAACAGCGGGCAAAGGGGGACGTCTGGGGTTGCTAGGGTGACGGTGGTGCTATTGCGGTGGTGGAGGAGCAGCGAGGATGAGCTGCCGTCGGCAATGGCGCTGGCGGCTCTGGTGCGGGAATGGCTGCAGCAGCGGGCGAGGAAGAAGGCCAAGGAAACGAAAAATGGAGCGTGGCAGGGGTCAGGCGGACGCTGGCGGGGATGAAGGCGCGCCCAGGCGCGTCGTGGCCTGCGCGGACAGAGCGCTGGCGACGCGCGGCCGTCGCCGGGGACACGCGGCGCGCGGTTTCTGCCGGTGTCGGCCACTGAACGTTGCGATTCAGTCAATTCAGATCAGTAGCGTGGTGCCTGACAGCGTGTTTTCAAAATGATTTATCGGCTAATCCGCGGCTCCTTCGTGCAAACATCCTGAATAGATTTTGTAGACCTATGTACCAGCTTCAATTGTTCTTAAAGGATCATACTCTAATTCGCAACCAAAACAAAGTTATATCATCACCAATGTCAGCCTGACAGTCGGTCAGTAAACCTAGACTTAGAAAATTTTTACAAGTGTTGAATTCTTGATTTTTCTGATTTTTGTGGGACTTGTTCAAGCATGTTAGAAGCTAAATCAGTCCATGACCCAAAAATAAAAGTTGTTCCTTAAGTCAAACACTACAACTTTGCTTTAGTGAACTCCTCCATGCAAGGTCCCTAACACCTAGTTCAACTTTAGTCAAACATGTCACTTTGAAATCATGATACAACTTCAAACCATGGCTAAATGACCAAACTAGCCCTAGCACTAAATACCAAAGTTGTTCCTAATGATATCCTAAGCATGTTTGAGCAATTTGCAAGGTCATCCTATCATTTCATGCAATGGTCACTCATAGAGCTATCCAGGTCAACACATGAAATATCACTTAAATGCTTGATCATGAGATGTGGCCTTCATGAACAAGGTTCCTTTTGTTAACCTAAGTGTAGCTAAGGTGTTTTAGTGACTAGCATTACCCACTTGCATTCATTTGTACAAGATCATATGCATATGCTCCAAGAAACACGAGATAACAAGAAATGTTCCATATGTTTCGATCAAATGTTTCAATTGTAAATGATGATTTATGAATGCTTGATGCTCATGCTCATATTATGCAAGTCAAGTTATGCAAGGCTAACACCCGAGGTGTTACAGCCCCTCCCCCTTATAAAAATCTCATCCCGAGATTTGCAAGACCTACCATTCTTGGAAAAAGGCAGGATAAACTTCTCGTAGATAATCTTCTCTTTCCCACATAGCATCTTGTTCACTATGATTGTTCCACATCACCTTATAAAACTTAATAATCTTACTCCTTGTCACTCTCTCCATCTCTTCTAATACTCGAATTGGCTTTTCTTCATAGGTCAAATCCGATTGAAGCTGCATGAGGGTGGGTGCAATCGCTTCTTCCGGTACTCGAAGACATTTCTTTAGCTGAGAAACATGGAACACATCAAAGATTGCACTCATCTCTGGTGGTAGTTGTAGCTTATATGCAACATTTCCTTTTCGTTCCAAAATTCTGTATGGCCCTACATATCTTGGTGAAAGCTTCTTTTTATCCCAAATCTTTTCACACCTTTCATGGGTGATACTCTCAGGTATACATAGTCACCCACTTCAAAAGTTAGTGGTCTTCTTCTTCTATCGGCATAACTCTTCTATCTTGATTGAGCTACCTTCATGTGCCGTTGGATGATACGTACTTGTTCTTCGGCTTCATTGACAAAATCAATACCAAAGTATCTCCTTTCACCGGGCTCAATCCAATTCAATGGAGTCCTGCACTTTCGGCCATACAAGGCTTCAAATGGAGCCATTTTGATACTCGCTTGATAGCTGTTGTTATAGGAGAATTCAGCTAAAGGTAACCATTTCTCCCATGACCCTTTTGAAGATATAACACAAGCTCTAAGTAAATCTTCTAGGATTTGGTTTACTCTCTCTGTCTGTCCTGAAGTTTGCGGATGATAAGCTGAACTTCTGATTAGCTTGGTTCCCAAAGCTTGGTGTAAGTGTTCCCAGAAACGAGCTATGAACTGTGGTCCTCTATCCGAGATTATGGTCCTGGGTACTCCATGCAATTTCACGATCTGGGATACGTATATCTCAGCGTATTTCCCAACTATATACCTCGTGTTCACGGGTATAAAGTGTGCTGACTTGGTAAGACGATCAACAATGACCCAGATTGAATCATGACCTTGTGGCGTTGTTGGAAGGCCTGTAATAAAGTCCATACTGATTTCCTCCCATTTCCATCCTGGAATAGGCAGTGGCTGAAGTAATCCAGCAGTTTTCATGTGGACGGCTTTCACTCTACTGCAGTTATCACACCTAGCAACATAGGCTGCGATCTCTTTCTTCATCTTAGTCCACCAAAAACGGGTTCTTAGATCTTGATACATTTTACTACTACCCGGGTGGATAGACAATTTGGACGAGTGAGCTTATTCTAAGATTTGATTCCTTAGCTCACGGTCTTTTGGCACCACTAGTCGGTCCTCAAACCATAATACACCTCTTTTGTCCAATCTAAAATGTTTGGTTTCTTGCTCTTGCATTTTTCTCTTGATGTGACTTATTCCTACATCTGTCTGCTGTAGCTCTATGATTTTGCCCTCAAGCGAACAACTGATTGTGATATTGTGGAGTATGGCAGGATGTAGCAAGTTGAATCCATCTTCCAATAGTGCTTCCATAGTGTTGCAATGGGACTTTCGACTAAGTGCATCAGCTACTACATTTGCTTTACCCGGATGGTAATGCACTTCCAAATTGTAATCCTTAATCAATTCCAACCATCTACGTTGTCTCATGTTCAGTTCTGGCTGGGTAAAGATATACTTGAGGCTTTTGTGGTCAGTATAGATATGACATACATTGCCCAACAAGTAATGTCTCCATATCTTTAATGCATGGACAACGGCTGCCAGTTCCAAATCATGTGTAGGATAGTTGACTTCATGTTTTCTCAATTGCCGAGAGGCATATGCAATTACTCTCCCTTCTTGCATAAGCACACATCCCAAACCTATTCCTGATGCATCGCAAAACACATCAAAAGGCTTTTCAATGTCTGGTTGTGCTAGCATAGGTGCTGTAGTCAACAAAGTTCTAAGGGTGTGAAAAGCAGGTTTCACATTCTGGTGTCCATTTGTATTTCTCATCTTTCTGAAGTAGTCTAGTCATAGGCTTAGCTATTTTTGAGAAATCTGAAATAAACCGACGATAGTATCCTGCTAACCCTAGAAAACTCCGAACTTCATGAACTGAAGTTGGGGCTTTCCACTCCATGACCTCTTGTACTTTTGATGGGTCCACTGAGATTCCATCTCTCGATAAAATGTGACCTAAGAAAGGTACTTTGCTCATCCAAAATTCACATTTGCTAAACTTGGCATATAGCTTATGCTCCCTCAATCTGGATAGGACAATCCTCAGATGTTCTTCATGATCTGACTCATTTTCGGAATAAATCAATATGTCATCGATAAACACGACCACAAACTTATCCAGTTCGGGCATGAATACCGAGTTCATTAGGTACATAAAATAGGCTGGGGCATTTGTTAGTCCGAAAGACATAACCAAATACTCGTATAAGCCGTACCTAGTAGAGAAAGCGGTTTTAGGTATATCCTCCGGTCTGATCTTTATTTGATGGTACCCTGATCTCAAGTCAATTTTGGAGAATACCTTTGCCTTCGCTAGTTGATCGAACAAGATGTCAATGCGGGGCAATGGATATTTGTTCTTGATGGTCACAGCATTGAGTGGTCTATAATCTACACACATTCTCAGTGACTTATCCTTCTTTTTCACAAACAATGCTGGGCATCCCCACGGAGATGAGCTAGGTTGGATAAGACCTTTGTCCTAATAGATCTTGCAATTGAACTTTAAGTTCTGCTAACTCATTGGGTGGCATTCTATAGGGCCTTCTGGATATGGGTGCGGTACCTGGCACTAATTCAATCTTAAATTCCACATCCCTATCCGGTGGTAGACCTGGTAATTCCTCTGGAAATACATCCGAAACTCACAAACCACTGGAATATTACATATGGTGGTGGTTTGGATAGCACAGGCTAAATATTGGGGTTTGAAATCGCGGGAGAGTGGGACTAGAAAAGCATTCCCTCCCGTGGGTTCTCTCAACATAATAGTGCGGGTGCTAGTGTCAATAAGAACACCATGATCCTTCATCCAATTCATGCCTAAGATTACACTTATCGACAACCCCGGCAATATTATCAAATCTGTTGTGTACTCTCTCCCTTGTATCAAGATGAGTACGTTTTTGACTATCTTTTTGGTAGTAACAGTACCCCCTGCTGAACTTATGTTAAAACCCCCTTTACTTACTTCTATAATTTCTTGATCATGTCTAGATGCAAATGCTTGACTCATAAATGAATGAGAAGCTCCCGAGTCAAATAAAACAACTGCGGGATGCTTGTTGACGAGAAACATACCAGCCGTGACAACTTCTCCGGCGGGCACTTCCTCCACAGCGGTATAATGCACTTGTCCCTGACGTGCCCTGGCATTCACCTGCCTCTGATTGTTCTGACTTGAGTTGCTATTCCTCTTGGGGTGGGGGCACTCCTTGGACCAATGACCCAGTTGGTTGCAGTTGAAACAAGGTTGATTACTTCTGAATCCGGTGGAGCTGTCCTGATTGCCATTTCCTTTTGGTAAGGCAATAGTGAACGCCTTACGAAACGGTTTCTGTGGCCTGTTATTCTGAGCTTTCGGTGGTGGAGGCCTGAACTTGGATGCAGGTGGACGGAATTGTGGCCTAGCTACGATAGGCGCTTTTGACTGGAAAGATCCGGATGCACCGGCCTCATATGCCCTCTTGCGACCTTTAGCAACTGCATGCATGTTGTTGTGGTTTTCTTGGGTCAAGGCATCACTAATAAACTCATTGTACGTGGCACATCGAGAATTTGCCATAGTCTTCATTAATTTGGTACCCAGACCTCGCTTGAAACTCTCAATCTTTTTCTCTTCAGTATCCACGAAACTTGGAGCATACCTTGACAAGTTGTTGAATGCGTGCATATATTCTGTGAGTGACTTTGTTCCCTGAGTGAGCCTCATAAATTTGGCTGCTTTCATGCGCATTAGGCCCGGGGGAATATGGTGTCCCCTAAAAGCCAGCTTGAATTGATCCCAGGTCACTCTCGCATCAGCAGGCAGAGACGACAGGAAGTGCGTCCACCAGATTCCTGCTAGTCCTTGCAGCTGATGAGAAGCATATTCAGCTTTCAGGTGCTCTGTGACCCTTAGCAGATGAAATTTCTGCTCGATGGTATTTAGCCACTCATCGGCCTGCAGTGGTTCCTCAGCCACCTTGAAGATCGGAGGCTTCGTGTCCAGAAACTCCTTGAATGAACTATGCTGATTTGGCTCGGCCCCTGGTTGCTGTGGGTGGCCACGAGCAGTGTTTTGCGCGATGAGGCGTAAAGCTTCCTCCATTGTCCTTTGGCTTCCTAGGAACTGGGTAAAGAATTCCTGAGCAGACGGTGGTGGTGGGGGTGGCAAGTCATCCTGGTTGCCATCCTGGCTGCTACTAGCTCCAGCACGGGTGCGCGTCATCTGCGAAGTTGCAACAATAAGCGATTATTGGTTGATGCCAAGAGATTGCAGATGAATTAGGTACTCATGCCAAACTGAAATTACTGGAGAAAATTCTCAAAAGCACAATAAAAACAGAGGCATAATAATTCATTCTCGCAACATGACATCGCCAATTTGACCACTTATCGTGCTCATAACGCATGTAAATTTAAAGCGTGATTACCGTCAAGGACTGGAATCGCATTGACATTCAACCAAACGTGCGATTAACATTACATGATAGTCTGGTTACTAATGCCAACTTGGAACTACAGGTCCATTACACGAATAAAGGTGATACACGAGTCCTACTAAGTGCTAAGCGACCTAATCCTCATCATGATCACTATCGAGGTCAGACGCAGAATCATCTCCTTCCTCAGGTTCTACTTCTTCTTCAGGCTCCACTTCTTCTTCTTCCTCGTACCCTTCTAGATCCATTTCTGCGGCTCCAGGTGGGACATAAGGGTGGAGCTGATTGTGTAGTAGATGAACCTCTTCATGCAGATTATCATTGTATTCTTCCGCATTGGCCAGCTGCTGTCCTAGCTCAAACTGTCGAGCCCTCAGGACATCTTCCCTGGACCAAGCTGCATTTCACTGGTGAGTTAACCGAGTCATTTCTTCAGTGAGCCTCTCTATCTTGGCGTCGTGCTCCCTCTGAAGCTGACGTCGGTCTTCGCGGGCATGACCAAGAGCACTAGACACACGTCTGAGGCTACCTTCAACTCCATCTAACACTCTCATCACTACGAACATGGCGCTCATGGCAGGGTTATCGCTGTTCTGCCCTTCTGCTGCACCAATCTCCAAAGATCTTCCCCTTGCCTGTTGCCATGAGTCAGTGGAGGGATTACCTCTTGGAAAGACTCCAACCAAGGCGGCTGCCAGCTCCTGAGGAAAACGATCCATGATATCCCTCAGGATCCCAAAGGCTGCCCTGCCAGCTGCTTCTTCAGCAGTCCTGCCAGTCGACTCATAACACCAACCTGTAAACTCAGAATCGTCACCTCAGGGACGGACAATGGCCTCCACTTTAACTAAGAGACCTTCTCCCAACCGCTCATTCGCCCAGAAGTAGCGGGGTTCCATTCCATCGGGATAACCTACATAGCTGAGCACTCTCCACAAGAGTGTAGGCATCCCAAACTCTCCAAGGAACGTGTGACATTGACGGGTACATGGAGCAAGCTAACGGCTAGGAGCTCTGCCTCCGGTGGACTTGCGAGCAGTCTGCTTGGTGCGTGCCATCTGCACCATCAACATGTACCCTTTTGTGAGACAATGCCATAATGGATAAGAGTTACATAACCGAGTAAGAATTTTATAAGGGGAGGAATCCTATAGTTATGTGAATGGTAATTTAACATGATGCATGCTCGTTCCGTACGTCCTTACAAACTTAGGAAAAATTTGTTTCTAACGGTAGACACGGTGGCATACATACGTTCTCTCATATATATCGTAACTAGTCGAGCTACATGTTTCGTTGTTAGTGTACCTGCATAAAATTTCATTTCAGCCCTAAACCCATAATGAAATATGCAGAATGTAATTGTAAATACTTTCATATATGTATCCCCATACATATACTTCCATATCAATCTACCCAACAATAATTTAAACCCACAATTAAATACGTACCATATACACATGCAAGCATGCATACATAGCCGTACCAAAGCTAACTCTTCCCGACCGCACGCTCACATCTTGCGGTCATGCACTCATCTTACCTTGGCGTAGAGGCATTTGATCCATCCATTACCACTCAAGTGAACGGCATCCATACTATAGCACGCTGTATGGACGACGAAGTAAAAACCCCCATGTTAGTACTTAAATAGCCACCTAATAGTCCTTAATCTGGGCATAAGGAAAGTGATCATTGGCACACTTTAGATTTCAAATACCTATTAAATAACTATTAGTTGCTTAGAGAAGGGTTTTTGGAACACAAAAACCTTTGTTTTAAATACACTTGTGACAATTAACGTTGAATCCTGCTCTGATACCAGCTGTCGCAGAACCGACCAATTTATAAGAATACAGGTACAATGGCAATCCGCAAGCGGTCGCACTGTCATACTTGAATCCATATAAACCCGGTAGTCCGTCGAGCACCACGACGGGTCTCGATAAACGATTTACAACAACCAAGATCGTATAGGATTCAACATACATGCCACATATTACATAAAGTTCGCAGGTACTTTTCATCATCAGAGTACGAATAAAAAGTTATTACAAACTGAGTTTGATAAACAAAGCGGAAGCAAATAAGTTCGAAGATAAAGTTTCCAACATAGTTTGATACAGTGCCAAGCCAGATCACGGTCCACAAAAGCAAAGATAGGAATTACTAAAGAAGCTTGCCCAAGGCTTACTCCTCATCCACAGCGGGATAGAAGCAACTCTTGCAATAACCATGATACACAGTGCCATCTGCAACAATGGGAAAATAAACCCTGAGTACGAGAAGGTACTCAGCTAGACTTACCCGTCATGAATCAGAAATAAAATGACTCCAAGGATCATGCAAGGCTGTATAAGTGGACGTAACTTGACAACATTTTGCGTAAAAGGCAATTAACCGTTGTACAATTGTGATTCTTTTATCAAGTTAATTATAACTATCCATTTCTAGATTAGCAACTATCCTGTGCCAAACATGTGGTATATTATTTAGAATCATACAATAGTAACCATAGCAGGTATCGTAATTCCATATTCATCTGAACCATCATATTGCATAATATAGTTACTACGATGTTGGGACTAGCCAAGTTTCTCACTATCCGGGAGAGACGGCGATTCGAATAGATTTCAACCAGCTGGGAATTTATTCCTAACACAAACCCAGATCTATCAGCCACGATAGTCTTAGGTCACCTTTGGTACAACTCAGGTACACATTTCGCGGGTCCGTACCGCGCCGCACAATCTGGAACACCAGATGCCAGGATGCTCAGGCCAAGCCTGCCCTTGGGCTCAGTCTGATCGTTCCCCGGAAGGAGCACACAACAGAACGGTTCCTGGCCTGAGTTGAATTACTCGACTTTGCGGTCGGAACGAGTTATCCGGCCAGCTAAGTGAGAGGCATGCGTTCAATCTTGTCAGAAGCGCCAACAACGGTACGGTCCTTAATCGACACAGACGGGGATAAATCCACACCCAAGACCTCCATGTCTTGTTGCTTCTCTATCGACTTCCCGTCCGGTCTCAATTTATTTTTACCACATGGTTCTGTTCCACGATAGCAGATATAGCCAACCGTGCTCCGGTATCCACCTATATCTCGCAGGTGACAGGACATCACCCGACTTCTACCGGTCTAAGCATGGCTAAGCATATACCCGATCCTGGACCTATACCGGTTAAAGGGTTAATATCTGGACAAGGAACGTACATGCATCAAGTGGTTTCATTCAACTCTTATAACCTAATGCATCAATCATAAATACGTAAGTAAACATTTGTAAATTACTGGGAGACTTATAATGCTTTGGGGCTTGCCTCGCAGAAAGGAAGTAGGGCGGTGGTGAGGGCACTCTGGAAGCTCTTCAGGGTTCTGCTCCACGCCTTCGGGAGCTGGGGCTTGCGGATTCTCCTGCGGGTTCCCTTCCTCTGCTTCTTCGAATTCCAGCAACGTGATCTCTTTCTCCGATCCTAGATGCATGAGTATGATATAAGTATTACGAATGCATATATGTTAACAAGTGCATCACGTTGTTTGAGTAGGTGCATATCTCTTCTCGATTATTACTTAACTACTTCTACAATGCATCGATTATGCCACAAACAGTAGCTACTTGTTTCACTCATAACTGGAGTTCTACAAATCCTAAAACAGTGATACTAAACTTTCTGGAAAGCTTATCAAATTCTCCACAACTTTGTTATTAACCATTTTTACAGTCTACATCAGTTTCAACATGCAACTCATCACATTCTAGAATCAGTCCGGAAACTATTTAACATGCAATGTAAAGTAAAAATACTTCTACTTCATGTAATTATTCAAAATTTGACAACCTAGACTCTACCACCAGTTTAAGCATACCAAATACAGTCAAGATGATGTAATGGTGAAGTCCAAACTATTTATTTAAATGCCTTTATTATTTTATTTAGATATCTAGGTTAAATAATAAATATATATCAGATGTACTTCATAAATTCTCAAAAATTTACAGTGCCTCACTAATGCTATCAAAGGACTACCATAAAAATTTCATGTCATTTTACTAAGTAGAACATTCTATATAAAAATGATAAGGCAACAAGGCTTGAAATAGCATAAATGGAAAATCCTATTGAAAAGTGTCAAGCAACAGATTTCTTATTTTTCTTAACATCCATATGGTACTAGTATCACCTCCAATAAATTTCATGAATTTTGGACTCATAATTAATTTATAAAAATTCATGCAAGGATTAACTATTTATAAAAGAAAAATCTATAACTATAGATCTACACATGCACTGGTCCTCAAATTTTTACCAGAGTTCACATATGCTAAGACTAGCTTACCACAAAAATTTCATAATTTTTGGAGCACAGGAACTCTAGATATAAAATAAACAAATTTGAATGCATTCAAAAGCACATTTCAAATCCTTATTTAAATCTCCAGAAATTTCTACTGTTGAAGCCAAGAACATATTTTTACTAAATACTACACTTCCTAAGCAACACAATCATATTTATTTCACAATTTTTGGAGCTACCAAACTGAAGATACAAATTTCACAAAACAAATCAAAAACTGGATTCAAAATGAGTTAGCCTTCACTACTGCTGTCGCTGACAGGTGGGACCCACTGGTCAGGGGACCCCACGCGTCAGTGACACGGAGCAGAGCAGCGGCGCTGCTGGGCACTGCGCGGCTGCGGCTCGTCGACGGCGAGCTTTGCCGGCGGTAACGTCTTCACCACACGACCTACGTGACCTAGCGAAGCGATTGAGCCACTTGGCCGGTCCTATTGCCGACCCTAGAGCTGACGGCGGCGACCATGGCGGAACGGCGGGGCTAGACCACGGCAAAATGCCGGTGACGACCTCGGTGGCCTGATCTAAGGCTTGGACGAGCACCGGTGTACTACGGCGGACCTAGCGCACCAGCTATCACGTGGAATGGTAGACTACAACGGCGTGGCCACGACGACGGAACACGGCGGCGAACTCCGGTGAGAGCGTGCGCGTTGCTGCGGCTTACCAAGCTTGAACAGCGGGCAAAGGGGGACGTCTGGGGTTGCTGGGGTGACGGTGGTGCTATTGCGGTGGCGGAGGAGCAGCGAGGACGAGCTGCCGTCGGCAATGGCGCTGGCGGCTCTGGTGCGGGAATGGCTGCAGCAGCGGGCGAGGAAGAAGGCCGAGGAAACGAAAAATGGAGCGTGGAAGGGGTCGGGCGGACGCTGGCGGGGATGAAGGCGCGCCCAGGCGCGTCGTGGCCTGCGCGGACAGAGCGCTGGCGACACGCGGCCGTCGCCGGGGACACGCGGCGCGCGGTTTCTGCCGGTGTCAGCCACTGAACGTTGCGATTCAGTCGATTCAGATCAGTAGCGTGGTGCCTGACAGCGTGTTTTCAAAATGATTTATCGGCTAATCCGCGGCTCCTTCGTGCAAACATTCTGAATAGATTTTGTAGACCTATGTACCAGCTTCAATTGTTCTTAAAGGATCATACTCTAATTCGCAACCAAAACAAAGTTATATCATCACCAATGTCAGCCTGACAGTCGGTCAGTAAACCTAGACTTAGAAAAATTTTACAAGTGTTGAATTCTTGATTTTTCTGATTTTTGTGGGACTTGTTCAAGCATGTTAGAAGCTAAATCAGTCCATGACCCAAAAATAAAAGTTGTTCCTTAAGTCAAACACTACAACTTTGCTTTAGTGAACTCCTCCATGCAAGGTCCCTAACACCTAGTTCAACTTTAGTCAAACATGTCACTTTGAAATCATGATACAACTTCAAACCATGGCTAAATGACCAAACTAGCCCTAGCACTAAATACCAAAGTTGTTCCTAATGATATCCTAAGCATGTTTGAGCAATTTGCAAGGTCATCCTATCATTTCATGCAGTGGTCACTCATAGAGCTATCCAGGTCAACACATGAAATATCACTTAAATGCTTGATCATGAGATGTGGCCTTCATGAACAAGGTTCCTTTTGTTAACCTAAGTGTAGCTAAGGTGTTTTAGTGACTAGCATTACCCACTTGCATTCATTTGTACAAGATCATATGCATATGCTCCAAGAAACACGAGATAACAAGAAATGTTCCATATGTTTCGATCAAATGTTTCAATTGTAAATGATGATTTATGAATGCTTGATGCTCATGCTCATGTTATGCAAGTCAAGTTATGCAAGGCTAACACCTGAGGTGTTACAGCCGGTTGCTCACCACCGCTCCCTCACTGCCTACGAACGGGAGCTCATTGGCCTCATCCACGCCATCCGCCATTGGCGCCCATACCTCTAGGGCCGCCGCTTCATGGTGCGGACCGATCATTACAGTTTGAAGTACCTGTTGGACCAGTGGCTTGCCATGATCCTGCAGCATCACTGGGTCGGAAAGCTCCTTGGGTTTGACTTCTCCGTGGAGTACAAGCCGGGCGCCCAGAACATGGTCGCCGATGCGCTGTCTTGCCGTGACACCGAGGACAGCACGGGCACGGTCTTGGCATTGTCTACGCCACATTTCGACTTCATCGATCGCCTTCGTCAAGCACGGGCTGTGGATCCAACTCTCGTTGCCCTTCGGGATGAGATCATCGCAGGCACCCGCGCGGTGCCCTGGGCCATCCATGACAGTTTGGTCACCTACGACGGTCGCCTCTACATCGCCCCATCCTCGCCACTCCTCCTAGAGATCATTGCCACAATCCATGAGGACGGCCACGAGGGTGTCCAGCGCACGCTTCATCGTCTCCGCCGCGACTTCCACTTCCCCAACATGTGCCAGCACATGTAGGACTTTGTTCGTGCCTATGCCACTTGCTAGCGGTACAAGTTAGAGCACCTCCACCCGGTGGGACTCCTTCTGTCGCTGCCTGTGCCGACGGCGGTGTGGATGGACATTGGGCTCAACTTCATGGAAGCTTTTCCCAAAGTTTAGGGCAAATCCGTCATCCTCACCGTGGTGGATCGCTTCAACAAGTATTGTCATTTTATTCCACTGGCTCATCCATACTCTGCAGAGTCTGTTGCTCAAGCTTTCTTTGCCGACATTGTCTGCCTCCATGGGGTACCGCAGTCCATGGTGTCCGATCGGGACCCCATCTTCACCTCGACGTTTTGGCGTGAGTTGATGCGGCTCATGGGGGCCAAGCTGCACATGACGACGGCCTTCCACCCACATTCGGAAGGCCAAACTGAGGCAGCCAATCGCGTCATCACCATGTACCTTCGCTATTTCACAGGTGATCGTCCTCGTCAATGGCTTAGGTGGCTCCCGTGGGCGAAGTTCGTCTACAACACGGCATACCAGACCTCCCTCCATGACACGCCCTTCCGCATCGTCTATGGCCATGATCCCCCAACCATCCGCTCTTATGAGCCTGGGGAAACGCGGGTTGTTGATGTGGCCATGACTATGGCCGAGCGCGAGGAGTTCCTCCAGGACGTTCATTTCTAGCTAGAACAGGCACAGGCGGTCCAGAAGCGGCACTACGACAAGCAGCACCGCGCGGTGACTTACGCCGTGGGCGACTGGGTGCTGCTGCGCCTCCGTCATCGCCCCATCGCGTCCCTTCTCGACGCTGCGACAGGGAAGCTGACACCTCGCTTCTTTGGCCCCTATCAGGTCACTGAGATCATCAACGCCGTCGCCGTTCGTGTTGCACTTCCGCCCCGAGCTCAGTTCCACGACGTCTTCCACGTTGGGCTCCTAAAGAAATGGGCGGGTCCCCCTCTAGCAGCTCCTCCACCACTCTCGGTCATCCACAATGGCGCTACGGTTCCAGAACCGAACAACGTCATCCGCACTCGCCTGGCACGCGGCGTGCGCCAGGTCCTCATCCGTTGGAAGGGCCAGCTAGCTTCTTCAGCTACTTGGGAGGACTGGGACTCCTTCGGCGAGCGCTTTCCAGCATTCCAGCTCGAGGACGAGCTGGTATAGGAGGAGGGGAGAGATGTCATGTACGGCCAAACCTAAACCAGGAAGCACCGGGCCCGTGACATCAGGCGTGCGGCTGAGCGCGCCCAGCGCACCACGGACGTGGTCCAGGAGCTGGTCGAGCCAGCTAGTGGCTAAGATAGGCAATAGTTGTTAGTATCCCTAAGATTGAGGAGGGATTAGTTTACTATTTTTATTCCATCAAGGATTATTTATTCCCCTTGTAACCGGCACTTTGAAAGGAAAGAGAATTATAAACCAATCTGTCTTCTTCCTCCCAACTCTCAAGCCTAGGTCGCTGAGGGGTATAACCTCGCCCTAGAAGACGGATCACGGCTACGAACTACATAGCCGAGGTCTAGCTACCTAAGGGTTTGACGCCCTTGACAATGAATTATCTGGTGCTCAATGGTTCACTTCTTTGGACATGACAGTAGGCTATCATCAAATCCTGATGGAAGAGGCTGATCAGTATAAGACAGCTTTTCAAACACATCATGGCCATTTCGAATATACTGTGATGCCATATGGGGTGATAGGAGGACCAACTACTTTTCAACAAACCATGAATTACATTTTGGCACCTCTATTGAGAAAAGGAGTTGTAGTGTTCATTGATGATATCTTGGTCTATACAAAGACTTGGTCTGACCATTTAGCTCTACTACAAGCTGTGTTTGATCTATTGACAAAACATCATATTAAGATCAAGTTGTCTAAGTGCTCATTTGCTCAAACTCAGTTGAAGTACTTGGGTCATGTCATCAGTGTTTCAGGAGTGGCCACTGACCCCAAGAAGATACAAGATGTTCAACAATGGCCTATCCCTACTAATATGAAGGAAGGAGTTTCTTGGGCTTAGCAGGTTATTATAGAAAATTTGTCAAAAATTTTGGTGTCATAGCAAGACCTTTGACTGATATGCTCAAGGAGGGTACACTATTTTAGTGGATTCCTATTCAGGAGACAGCTTTTCAGCAACTAAAATAGGCTCTTATTACTGCACCAGTACTACAATTGCCTAATTTCTCTAAGCCTTTCACTATTGAAACTGATGCTTCTGCGAAAGGTATAGGATCAGTCTTACATCAGGAAGGTCACCCAATTGCCTATATCAGTAAAGCTCTTGGCATCAAGAATCAAGGTTTAGCAACCTATGAAAAGGAATGTCTAGCCATATTGATGGCAGTGGATCATTGGAGATCATATTTGCAACATGCTCCATTTATCATCAAGACTGATCAGAAGAGTTTGGAAAATCAGACAGATCAAAGATTATCTACACCCTGGCAGCTGAAGGCATACACTAAATTGTTGGGACTCAATTATAAAATAATGTACAAGAAGGGTACTGACAACTTAGCTGCTGATGCCTTGTCTAGATTACCACTTGTTGCTAATCACTGCTCTGAACTTTATGCCCTCTCAGTCTCACAACTAGTCTAGGTTCAGCAGATAGTAGACTCTTATAGCACTCATCCTCCTACTATTAAACTATTGCAATGTCTCAGTGTGTCTGCCAAACAAGGTCATTTTGTGTTGGACAAGGGTATCATCAAATACAAGAATAGGATTCGGGTGGCTAGTAGTCCAGTTGTGCAACAGAAGATATTGTCTACTTTGCACAGTTCAGCCATTGGTGGTCATTCAGGGTTTTTGGTCACCTATACTAAAATCAAGAAATTATTCGCTTGGTCTGGAATGAAGAAGATGGTCAAAGAATATGTAGCTCAATGTTTGGTGTGTCAGAAGGCTAAAACTGAGAGGGTGAAATATCCAGGTTTACTTCAGCCATTATCTATTCTGAGTCTAGACTTTATTGAGGGTCTTCCTCTATCTAAGGGGTGCAACTGCATTTTAGTAGTGGTGGACAACTTCTCCAAGTATGCCCATTTCATACCTTTAACGCATCCTTTCACTGCCTTGCAAATTGCCAAGTATTTCATGAATAATATTTTTAAGCTGCATGGTTGCCTTCTGCTTTGATCTCTGATAGATATAAAATTTTCACAAGCAATCTATGGCAAGAGCTCTTTCGTTTGTCCAACACTGACTTTCAAATGAGGACAGCTTATCATCCTCAAACGGATGACCAAACTGAAAGGGTGAATCAATGTCTCGAAGCTTACCTTAGGTGTACTGTCAATGCTTGTCCCAACAAATGGCGAGATTGGCTACCTCTAGCAGAGTTTTGGTATTATACCGGTTTTCATTCTTCTTTGCAATGCACACCTTTTGAAGTATTGTATGGTCATGAACCACACCACTTTGGTATTGATGATCTCCAAGACTGTGCTGTGTCTGACCTGCAAGTCTGGCTCAAGGAACGTAGACTTATGCAACAGTTGTTGCATCAGCAACTTCTTCGGGTTCAGTAACGTCAGAAACATCAAGCTGATAAACATAGGACTGAACGAGAATTTCAAGTGGGTCAATCGGTGTTGTCAAACTACAACCTTATGTTCAGTCCAGTTTGGCCCATCGGGTGAATCAGAAGCTGTCCTATCGTTATTTTGATCCTTTCAAGATTATTCAGAAGATCGGCACTATGGCTTATAAACTCCAACTTCCGGCAGAGTCTTCAGTGCACCCGGTCTTTCATGTCTCTCAACTCAAACTCGCCGTCAGCTCTTCTATGCAGGTCATTGCTGATATTCCACCTGCTCCATCTCCATTCCAGTACCCATTGAAGATTCTGCAACGGCGCCGTACTGACACTCATTATTCTGATCAAATCCTTGTCCACTGGTTGGAATGGCCCGAGCATCTTGCAACCTGGGAGGATGAACGAGCCTTGAAGCTTACTTTTCCGGCGGCACCAGCTTGGGGGCAAGCTAGATCTCAAGATGGGAGGAATGTCACGGTCAGGAGATGCTGATGTCAACAAAGGGGAAGGCGGGAACACTGCGGATGAAGGAGAAGGGAGAATGGTACCAGGCCGGCCTAGGCGGAAGATCAAGCCCACTACACGTTATCAAGGCCCAAAGTGGAAAGCCGGCCCATGACGATGCCGTAATGATCTAGTGCCCTTGTTAGCTGTTAAAGGGGAGAAGACGTGCAGGAGAGGAAGGGGGAGGAGAAGAACGAATTGGTCGGCTGTGCCGGAGGCGTGAGAGGCGAGCGATTGCTCGATGTAATTGCTACTCCTTGTTAATCCACTCATACTCCGTGTTTTCTGAGCTATGGTGAAGTGAACTCATAACAGCTATACATGTAGGTAAAGAGCATATCTAGAGGGGATGCCTGGAATTAATCCAATGTAGGTTTTCTACGAGCACTTCCATACGAAAGTTACAGGAGTTGGCGATAAGAGAGAATTGAGGCTAAAAGAATATCTCAATCTCATCTTTTTGGACCGGAGCTAAACGAGGGACTCAAGTTTAGTTGGGCAGTATGGATATAAATATTTCATGACAAAACAATTTGACGAAATGATTACATGAAGTAGGAATATTCATAGTTGGGGGGTGGGGGGGGTGGGGGGGGGGGGGGGGGGGGGGGGGCGGGGGCGTGCATCTTATCTAGTACAAATCAACATGTACAGTCATATTTTCACTAGATATAATACAACATCCTAATCGATTCAGCATTTAGAAATTGGGAAACTCAGAAGCAAATAAAAAAATAACTACAAAACAAGCAAACTAAATTAGCACTGACGGACTCAAAACAAGCAAACTAAATTAGCAGTCACGGACTCACCAGGATGGATCCTATTGGCTCATTGGCAGACTGGGGATTTCAGATTGGACTGGAGAGGAGCAGCGGACTAGCGGAGAGACCCAAGCCTGGCAACCAGCGACGACGCCGACGCCAACGCGGCACGGCCGTGCGGGCACGTAGATGCTGAGACGTAGGTACACGGCCGGTGGCTCCGGACTCCAGATGACGGACGAGACCATCGAGCGGACCGACCGTAGGTGTAGGGCGGCGGCCGGTGGGGGCGACGCGACAGCCGATTCCACAACTGCGTGAGGTGTAGGCGCCGCCGCTGTGCTGAAGTTAAGGGGAAGGCCGGCCAAGAGACAATAGACGAGCAGGTTTTGATGTGGTGAAGATGGGCCGGCCCGTTTTGCTGGTTACTCCAATCTCTTGACGGACGCGTGCACGATTTAGTACCACCTTACTAACTCAAGTGCGACTAGCACAGCTTAAAGATTTGAGTCCCTAAACTACATATTATACTGGCATACACTCAGCACGCTAATAGGCAAACTTGGCTCGACGGGGGCTCCCTTTGGGTTGATCTTCACCGGGTCTTAGGCATTAGTTTTTTACAAACCTTTGTTTTTTACAATCTCATTATTAATGTATAACGCCCATTCTTTTTTATGTATATTTTTGCAAAATAATTATTTAAGTAAACATTATCTGCACATTCTTTGTATGTATTTCTTTGCAAAATAATTGTTTATGTCAAAAATATTTGCCCAACCTATATATCTCAAACTTAGTTCATCATTTCCTACTGAGTTGCCATGTCATCTCCGTGTCTGAGTGCCATGTCATGTCCCACTTGCCGTTTCTTCATGACCCACTTCCTTATTATTGCCCAATATCTTGCGCTAGCTAGGTACGACCGACATCTTCAGCCTGTAGTTGGGTTGATCATCATGTCCTGCTGAGTTGCCATGTCATCTTCGCCTGAGTGCCACGTCATGTTCTACTTGTCAGTTCTTCATGACCCGCTACCTTGTTGTCGGTGTTTTGAGTTACCATCAACGAGTAAATTTCTAGTATTACGCGTCTAGCTTGGATGGTGTGTTTAGAGGACACGAGGTTTATACTGGTTCGGACAGAAAGTCCCTACGTCCAGTTCGTCGCTGCTGCTCGTATTACTAGCACTGAAAGTTTATAGTAGGGGTTACAAACAAGCGAGAGAGTGATAGGTCCCAAGTCTCTAGTGAAAGGAGTGAAATGATGCTAAGAGCTCGGTTGCTGCTCTTGTGTGTATCTAGATCTGATCGGTTTGGGGTCGGATCAGATCAACTTCATGGACACCCTGCTTTCCCTTTTATAGGCCAAGGGAAAGCACGGGTTGCAGTGGAGGAAAAGAGAAGAAGGAGAGAGACAAGGAGTCCTTTAGGATCGCCGGATCCTTCTTATCCTTCATGCAGGTCCCACCGACCCTGTAGATGTCAATAGGGACAGCTCCACGTCATGGCCCTATCCGTCACTGGCGCCATGCGCAGGCGTTGCCTACCGATCATGGCGTTCCATTACGTCGTAGCGGACGTCGTGGTGAGCTGACGCGCCTGTCAGCGTCTGTTCGGGGGTTAGGCAGAACAACATCAGTACGCCCGACGCTGTTCCTGATGTGAATCCTTAGGTATGGCCCGTCATTGCTATGGGTTACATCGGAGCGTGCTGGTATCTTCCTTGGTGTTAGAGTTTTCACCCAGGCCCATACACTTAGACCTAGAGTGGTTGGCGGCGGTATGGGTCTCTATCGGATGAGACGGAGGCCGCAACCTTAAGATCAAGCGAGGCGGAGCCCACCCCCAGAGGTCGGGCGAGGTAGAGCATGACCCCAAGGGTTAGGCGAGGAGGAGCCCGCAGCCTCGGGGTCGAGTGAGGCGAAGCCTGCCCCCAGAGGTCGTCGAGGCAGAGTGTAAACCCAAGGGTCAGGCGAGGCGGAGCCCACAACCTTGGTGTCGAGCGAGGCGGAGCCCGTGGCCTCGGGGTCGGGCGAGGTAGAGCCCATGACTTTGGGGTCAGGTGAGGCAAAGCCCGCGGCCTCAAGGTCGGGCGAGGTAGAGCCCGCCCCCAGAGGTCGGGCGAGGCAGAGCTTGCGTGCCTGGGGGTCGATTGGAGCTATACTCCTCCTCTTTGGGTACCCTAGTATTGGTCCCCGACAGTAGCCCTGAACCTGTGGAGGAATAGAATACTCCTTTAGAGGCTTTTCCGAATGGGAGGACTCTGAGGGCCTTAGCTTACTTTTGTCGCCCATGGCGTGACCTGGGGATGGTGATTCCCTTTTGTCGTGATCGGACCCCTCGGGCGTATAGCTGTTTGATAAAAATGGAGGGGCTGAGCCGTGCCATGATTTTCCTCTATGGATGAATCATGGTGCTCGGTGAGCTATTAATGGGCTGGTCCGAGTGGGGCGCCGACATCCCATTCATGGGGATCTAGCTTGGGTCAACTGGTGACCAACTCTAGATTCTCAGCGATCAATCCATATAGTTCTCAGGTCTGTTCGACCGGTCTCGAGGGCTCTCTGCCTTTCTTTGAGGAAAAACCATGGATCGTATCTAGCTGAGACTCGAACGTGGGCCGAGATGCCTATGACGCTCGTGCGCCTAGGTACTGGCCGTTAGCGGGCCTATGCCTTTTCACCCCTCACTCTAAAGGTGCCCGGAGCGATTGTCGAACCCTTCGGGGGGCCAACCTTCGAACTCTTGGGCCTAGATGGGTCGTAGGAGTGTTTTTAGCTCTATATCCCTCTTAGCTATGATAGGTCGTGGCCTGTTCATGGAAATGTCTGGCGAGTTTTCTGAGAGGATGGCCATATGTTGCATGCATATGCCCCATGGCAAGACGTGTGATAGGTCATGGTAGGCATAGAGATCTAGACAGGCGGTTGGTTTCCTCACACCCATTGCCCCTATAAAACCAAAGGGTTAGCCCTCTGAGTTTCATACGTTGAATCCTTACCTCCGTAGCCACGCTGCCGCCACCATCGCTTAGGTTTTCTGCCTCTACATCTCTGCCATCGTTAAGCCTGCATCCATCCGCCTCACCTCCAATGGATCCATGATGTCATTCAGACATCACCTTCCAGAGCATGGAGGGCCTCGTCCATCATGGTCTTCTCCACGCACAGACCTCGGGCGAGGAGTGGTTGCTACCCAGCGACGAGGATTTGCCATCACTGCTCGATGGCTATGTGGTGTCATTCTCCCACTTCCACGAGCGTGAGCTTGCGACCCCCGCCCACAAATTCCTTTGAGGGCTGCTGCACTACTACAAGATTGAGCTGCAGCATCTCAATCCCAACGGAATCCAGCACATGGTGACATTCATCGCTCTGTGCAAGGGATTCCTAGGGATCAGCCCCCACTTTGACTTATGGAGGCTTTTCTTCACCGTCAACCTCTAGAAGAAGAGGGAGAAAAGCGGTAGGCAAGAGCTGCACATGCCGTTGGAGTGCGCCGGCATCCAACTTCAGAACAATCGGGTCGGCGAGTACCGATCCATGAGGCTCTCGACGTCCAACAAGGGATGGCACTTGTAGTGGTTCTACCTCAAGAATGATGCCATCACCCCTCTGCCAGGGTTCATCGGGCGCCTGATCGAAGAGGCCCCGGAGCAGTGGAGGAAGTGGGGCATCCCGGAAAAGGACAAGAAGAAGATCAGAGACCATATTGCTGCCATCCACATCCTAAAGGAGAATGGCTAAATGGGGTTAGGCGTCATCAAGGCTTACCATGCAAGGAGGGTGGCGCCGTTGATGATGTGCATGCTCCCGCTATACACGATGGCACCCAAGGCGTCGTTCGACAGAACGACGCTCACCGAGTGAATGCTCCCCAACTCCAGGATCACACAATGCATTAAGAAGGCGATGGAGCCTTTGTGGGATGATGTGGGTGCCACCCTCAACTTCGTCTACCCAGTGTTGGGGCATTCTTCGATGCGGCTAGAGCCAGGCTACGTCATCTTTGCAAGTTGCCGTTTCTCTTACCTTCTTTTCAATTGATTTCCTGACCCCGTGATACTAACTTTGAGAGGGGTGGGACCAGCTGAGGGATCTCATCCTCATGGACCACCCAGTGCCGCTAACGAGGGATTCGGCCATGAGGATGGTGAATCATGCTGAGGGTGAGCGGCTAAGGAAGGCGAAGGAGGACAAGAAGAGGAAGAAGCAGTGGAAGATGCAGGCACAGGAACAAGGGGAGGACACCGATGACAATGATGTTGATGATGATGGTGATGATGACAAGGTGATGGAGGGAGAAGAGACGGTAGCCGATGATATTGAGTGGGACAACCTCAAGAACAAGGATGCGCTGATAGGCGTTAGTTCGTCCTTGTAGGCATCAGGACCCTTCTGGTTCCATGGAGGGACAAGCACGTCTAGGTAGCTAGCGAAGGCGGGCTATACCGTCGGTGCCCCTAGGAACCGGTAGAGGCAGGGCATACCATTGGCCTGCCCTAGGAGCCAATAGAGGCGGGTGGCTCTACCGTTGTGCCCAAGGTGGCAGTGGAGGTGGGCGCCTCTACCGTTGTGCCTCAAGAGCCAAGGGGAGCGAGCCCCTCTGCCCAAGAGTAGGGGGCAGGCTCGAAATGGCCTCGTCCCGATGAGGCAGAGAGAGGGTCAGGGGGTTTGCCCCCCAAATGCATCTGCCACCCGACGACATTGAGGTGAGTTATCAGTTCCTCTGATTTTTTTCGGTTTTAGTCAAATTTCATCGTGACATATGTTTTTTGTACCTTGCAGTGTCGACAGGCAGTGGAATCCTTTGGTGCTAGCACCAAAGAAGAGCATCATCCTCCAATCAAGGTTGTAGCCGTTGGCTGGTGTCGTGCCTATATCGAGATAGAGCAGCGCAAGTGTGACCGCATCATCGACTGGTTGGGTGCCGCCCACGATGGCACCCGTGCCCATGGTGAGATGGGAAGACACGAGCGCTCAAAGGGCGCCCTTGGAGGTTGCGGAGTAGCCGGTGATGGCCACAATACTGGTGCTGATGGCGGGGTGGACGGGGTTGCCGACCATGCTCATGGTGCTGACCATGGTAGGCACAACGCAGCTGGTCATGACTCCACCAATGTAGGTGGAGGTGGCTATGGCCATGATAGATGGGTCACAGCCGGGCGTGACCACAGCAGCGCCTAAGGAATCAGCACGACCCGTGCCATCGGCGAACCTAGCGATGGAGCCTGGCATGGGCTAGATGAAGGGGGACACAGCCGAGTGGTCCCCGAGAGTCGTGGTGCTAGGAGAGAGGTTGGCATCCACACTGCTAACCCCTTCATCGCTGAAGGGGCATCCTAACGGGGACATCATGGCGAGAGGGGTCGGCGGTGCTTGGAGCTGGCAAGGAGTCATCCCTAGCCTTGACATTGGTGGGCAGCAGCTCACCCGCGCAGGGCAAGCCCCTTCTCTAGTGGGCAGATCCATAGGATCTGACGTTGACACTTCTCACCCTCAATGATGCCGCAGAGAGCATGGAGCGGGAGAGCCTCGACATAGGGATCGCGTCCATGCTCGAAGCCCTTAACCACGCTATGGGTGCATTGTGTGACATGTTGTTCCCTCTGGCTGGGTATTGTTTGGTCCTGCTTCTTGCACTTATCTTCCTTTATATACTTTTTGTATCCTAACCATTGTCTTTCTGCAGTCCCTTATAGCTCATAGCTAGGGGAAATCTTGGTTCCTTTGTCGGCAGAAGGAAACCTGGGAGCGTCTCATCAAGGAGGCATGGCTACGTGGGGAGGTGATAGCTTAGCTTGTTGTCACATAGCAGAGGGTGGCCGAGCTAACTCCCCTCACCGAGGAGGTAGCCAATCTTTAGTTGTGGGTGGCCGAGGCCCATCGGGATGCTAACGAGGCTGAGAAGGCATCCGAGGCCCTATCGGCGAGGTCATGGAAAGGTGTCAAAGAAGATGCCAGGGTTAGGAAGGAGCAGGATGAGTTGCTCTAGAAGGACATCGAGACCCACTAGTGGATCCTTGACCTTCTGGGTGAAGTTGAGAAGGAGAGGGATCTAAAGCTAGGGCTGAGGAGAAGCTTGCGGCCCTAGAGAAGAGGGCGAGCCTAGATGTTGCAGCGGTCGCTCGGCTACGCAAGGAGCATGATGAACTGATCCAAACCATGGAGAGGCTCTACTTGGGATGCGGCGTAGCTCATGAGGAGTGTGACCAAGCTTTCTAAGAGCATGACTAGGCTTGCCAAGAGCGCGACGACACACAGCAGAAGGTTGGCTCCCTCCAAGCCAAGCTTGAAAGCACGATGACCTAGAAGCTGGAGGCCGAGAGCGTTTTTGCTGGTATGGCCGTGGATCTTGCTGAGGTGAGGAGAAATCTTCAGGTGGAGAGTGACGAGCTTAATATCCTAAGTGTCGCCCTCAGAGTGGTCTACGATGACCTTGAGGTGGGGCGGTTGGAGGGGACCAGCTCGCTCATGACTCATGCCATCGAGATCATGGCTCGGGTGCGCCAGCTCGAGAGGAAAGCCCTCTGCGCTAGGGTCAATTAGTCCTTCATGATTGCTCATTCTCATTATGGGGATAGCATCAATCTGGAGGCGATGAGCCATGGCTACGTGCCTAGTTATGAAGTCCATGAGCTAGAGGAGATGGAAACGGCGGTGGCTCCCCTTTCGTAGGACCTAGTGAACAAGATAGAAGGCATAGTTCTCCCCCATAGGGGCTAGTCAGTTAAATAGGTCAGACGATCATTTTTGTAATAAATAGACAAGTTCCAACCCTTGTGTTTTGTTTGAACAAGTCTGTTCTTTTATTTCGGTTGAACAAGTTTGTTCTTTCTCTTTTTTATGTGTGAAAAGGGGTTAATGCATTTTGACCCTTCCATTTGTTAAGACCATCCAGTTTGAGGTGTAGGTGGGAAACTTTGATCATGCTGGTAAGCAAGAGTGTCATAGCTGCTAGGGCGTGGGTTTCTTGCAATCTGACCAGCCTTACTCAGTTGTTAGTTTCCGCAAACCTTGCCATTAGGTTTTTTAACATGAGGAAGGGGTCGGGTATGGCAATTGTTTGAGAAAGGGTATATATATACCCTTATCAGCCCCTGAGTGAGACCCATCCCCTTGCTATTGCTGGGGTCGGGTGTCACTAAAGATCGAGGAGAGGATAGCAAAACTAGTAGGAGATGACATCTCTTGTTTTAGAAACGTTATTCTTAGTTTTTGCATGTACCCCTCCCTAGGATCTAAGCCATTGTTCTATGACTGTGCATTCAGTCTCCTTGCGAGTCCAACTTTCCTTGAGCCCCCATGCGTAGTGGGGGTCTGGTCAAGGGTCAGCTCATCTTTGTGATCGTCACCCCATCCGTGGTTTTTGCATCCGGAGGGGTTGAGCTAACATCAGTTGCCTTGATGGCTTGAGTGACGCACTCGGTGAGCTCGCTAATGGGCATATCTGAGTGGATTCCAGGTCTATCATTCATGATGGGGTTGGCATAGCCCTCATGTGGCATTCCACTACTCCTTAACCCGCCTCCCGATAGATGCTAGAGTCATTCCAGAGATCGACTCAGGTGGCCCATTGGCCTCCCCAAGATGTAGATTCTGTGGGTATGGCTCGAGGTTAGGATCAAATGAGAAGGTCAAGATGACCCTATTTGCTTCTAAGTGGGTTGGGCAAAGGCCGCTGGGGCTTCACGTGAGGTAGCGGCAAGCCCTTCGTGGGCTAGCCTTTGAACCTCGGTCGGTCGGATTCCTAAGTTGGGGTCAGGTGGCTCGAGCCCCCAAGCCCCATTGGGTTCAGTAGGGGGTGGCCAAGTTTTGTGCATCACCCTATCCACAGGTTCCGCGACTAGAGGGGTTGAGCTAACGACACTTGCCTCAACGGCTCGATTGTTGTGCTCGGCGAGCTCGCTAACAGGTATGTCTAAGTGGAATCCAGGTCCATCGTTCATGATGGGGTCGGCATAGCCCTCATGTGGCATTCCACTGCTCCTTAACCCGCCTACTGGTAGATGCCCGAGTCATTCCATAGACCAACTCAGGTGGCCCATTGGCCTCCCCTCGTTGACATTCTGTGGGCTTGGCTTGAGGTTTGGATCAAATGAGAAGGTCAGGATGACCCTATCCGCATCTGAGAAGGTAGAGCAAAGGCCACTAGGGCTCATCTTTGTTTTCTCCCCTAGCTTTGTTTGACGCGAGGAGGCCTCAAGCCCTTCGTAGGCTAGCCTTCAAACCTTGTTCGGTCACTGCTCATATCGAATGAGACGACTACCACTTCGTGATGCTACACGAAGCGTTGTGACGCAATAATTGCACATATGATGCTTGGATGTATGAGATGAATGTATGGATGAATGTATGAATGCATGCTTGAAAATATATGTTCATGCACTAGAGAAGTAAAGTGGGGGTTAGTAAAGTTACCTCGATGGCTCAAGTGATGGGTTCAGGGAGCTCTTGCTGGATATGTTTGTGTGAAATCCGAGTCCATCATTCATGATGGAGTTGGTATAACCCACATGGGGCATCCTACAGCTCCCTACCCATCTCTTGATAGCAGCCTGAGCTGTCTGATCGCCTTGGGTGACCTGCTGGCCTCTCCTCGATGGAGATTTTGTAGGTGAGCCCCTCCAAATCCTTCCTAGGAAGGCAAAGGCTAAAGCTTGGGGTGCTGGCCTCTCCTTGATAGAGAATGTCTACCTAATTGATGCTCTTGCTAGCCCCTGAGTGAGGCCTGACCTATTGCCGTTGCTAGGGTTAGGTGTCACTTAAAGATGACCCATCTCTCGGTAGCGGCCCGAGCTATCTGATTGATTTAGGTGACCTACTGGCCTATCCTCGATAGAGATTCCATCGGTGGGCCCCTCCAAATCCTTCATGGGAAGGTGGAGGCTAAAGCTTGGGGTATGGGGATAAAAACTCTGATCATGTTGGTGAGCAAAAACACCATAGCCGCTGGGGCATAGATTTCTTTTAGTCCGATCAGTTTTACTCAACGTTTGTTTCCGCACACCTTGCCTTTAGGTTTTAGCATGAGAAAGGGGTCGGGCATAGAGAATGTCTATTGAATAGATGCTCTTGCCAGCCCCTGAGTGAGGCCCGACCTCTTGTCATTGCTAGGGTCGGGTGTCACTTAGAGATGACCCATTTTTTGGTAGCGGCCCGAGCCTTCCGATTGACTTAGGCAACCTGCTGGCCTCTCCTCGATGGAGATTCTGCTAGTGGGCCCCTCTAAACCTTTCCTAGGATGGCAGAGGCTATAGCTCATGGTGCGGGGACAAAAACTCTGATCATGCTAGTGAGCAAAAATGTCATAGCTACTAGGGCGTAGGTTTCTTACGGTCCGACTAGTTTTACTCAGTGTTTGTTTCCGCACACCTTGGCTTTAGGTTTTAGCATGAGAAAGGGTTTGGGCATAGACAATGTCTACCGAATAGATGCTCTTGCTAGCCCCTGAGTGAGGCCCGACCCCTTGCCATTGCTAGGGTCAGGTGTAGCTTAGAGATGACCCATCTCTCCAAACCCTTCCTAGGAAGGCCAAGGCTAAAGCTCGGGGTGCAGGGATAAAAACTCTAATCACGCTGGTGAGCAAAAATGCCATAGCCGTTGGGGCATAGGTTTCTTGCAGTCCGACCAGTTTTACTCAGTGTTTGTTTCTGCACACCTTACCTTTCGGTTTTAGCATGAGAAAGGGGTCGGGCATAGAGAATGTCTATCAAATAGACACTCTTGCTAGCCCCCGAGTTAGGCCCGACCCCTTGCCGTTGCTAGGGTCAGGTGTCACTTAGAGATGACCCATTTCTCGATAGCAGCCCAAGCCGTCTGATCGACTTGGGTGACCTACTAGCACAGGACTTACCCTGATGGCTTGAGTGATAGGTTTAGAGAGCTCTTACTAGACATGTCCGAGTGGAATCTGGGTCCATCATTCATGATAGAGTTGGCATAACCTACATGGGGCATCCTATTGCTCCTTACCCATCTCTCAGCAGCAGCCAAGCCATTCAATCGACTTGTGTGACCTGCTGGCATAGGACTTACTTGCTGAGATAGAGGATGAGATCATCCCACCTAGGAAATTAGTTAGGCAGATAAGCTAGGCATCGAACTTGTAATAAATGGACAAGCTCTTAAATTTCATTATGGCCAAACAGCTTTTTAGCCCTTCTCCCCTTTTTGTATAAAAAGGTTAGTGCATTCTGACCCTTTCTATCATTGAGGCTATAAAGCTCGAGGTGCAGGTGAACAAACTCTGATAACGCTGGTGAGCAAAAATGCCATAGTCGCTTGGGCATCGGTTTCTTGCAGTCCGACCAGTTTTACTCAACGTTCGTTTCCGCAACCCTAGCTTCTAAGTCTCAACATGAGAGAGGGTCGGCCATAGAGAATGTTTGCCAGGTGGATATACTCTTAGACGTGTACTGATTCTTTCCATAGTTAAGTCTAAAAAGCTTGGGGTGCAGAAAAAAACTCTGATCACGCTGGTGAGCAAAAACACCGTAGCCACTAGGGCGTAGGTTTCTTGTAGTTAGACTAGTTTTACTCAACGTTCGTTTATGCAACCCTTGTTTCTAGGTCTCAACATGAGAAAGGGTTAGGTGTAGAGAATGTCTAACTGGATAGATATGTCTTATTAGCCCCCAAGTGAGGCTAGCCCCTTGCCATTGCTAGGGTCATGTGTCACTAAAGATCGGGGAATCGATAGCAAAACTAATAAGAGAAAGTGTGTGTATATTGAGGGTAAAAGCAACGTAGCTGCTTGATGCTCTAGACATTGATGAAGACTTCACCATCAATGGTTTTGAGCTTGTAGGTGCCTAGTTGGAGCACCTTCATGATGACATATGGTCTCTTCCATGGTGGAGAGAGCTTGTGGCAGTTCTTGTTGCTCTAGACAAGGCGGAGCACCTGGTCTCCAACGTTGAAGGCCCGATCTCGCACTCAATGGTTGCGGTATCGGCGTAACGCTTGCTGGTACCTAGTCGAGCGGAAGAGGGCAACAACATGCACTTCATCTAGCTAGTCCATGGCATCCTCGAGGGATGCCGTGGCTCCCTATTCATCGTATGCCCTAACCCATGGCGCTCCATATTCGAGGTTTATCGGGAGAACAGCCTCGGAACCGTAGACCATAAAGAATGGCATGTAGCTGGTGGCACGGCTAGGGTTGTCCTCAAGCTCTAGAGCACCATGAGAAGTTCCACGACCCATCATTCGCCAAACTTGTTCAACTAGCTGAAGATCCTAGGCTTGAGGCCTTGTAGGACCATGTCGTTTGTGTGCTCGACCTGCCCATTCATGCGGGGGTGTGCCATGGTGGCCCAATCGACATGTATGTGGTATTCATGACAAAATCAGAGGAACTTCTTTCTAGTGAACTGCATGCCGTTGTCCATGATAATGGAGTTTGGGACTCCAAAGCGATGGACGATGTCAAGGAAGAATAGCACAGCTTGCTCGGACTTGATCGCAGAGATCGATCAAGAATCTACCGACTTTGTAAACTTGTCTATGGTGATAAGCAAGTGCGTATAGCCCCTAGGTGTCCTCTTGAGAGGTCCGACCATATCAAGCCCCTAGACCATGAACAGCCACATGATAGGGATTGTCTGGAGTGCTTGGGCCGGCAGGTGGGTCTGCTGAGTATAGTATTGACACCCTTCGTAGGTGCGCACAATATGTTCAATGCCAGCTACCATAGTTGCCCAATAGAAGCCTTGTTGGAAAGCATTTTTTACTAGGGTTCTAGGCATGGTATGGTGACCATAGACCCCACCATGGATATCTCTCAGCAACCGCTTCCCTTATTCGATGGGGATGCAGTGTTGTAGGACCCTAGTGTGGCTTCACCTGTATAGCTCATCATCAATAACTGCAAAGGATTTGGTGCAATGTGCAAGCTGCCAAGCCTCTATTTTGTCCATTAGTAGAGCCTCATAGAGGAGGTAGTCGAGGTAAGGCACCCTCCAGTCGGTCAGAGGTTCGGGCTCTATCGCTAGATCCTCGTCAAGCTCCACGACTTCAGGGTCAGATGGAGCCAATGGCTGGTTAGCCCCTGAGCCTAGGGCAAGTGGCCCATCATTGTCTTGTTTCAGCTCCTAGTAGTAGACTAAGGGTTTGTACTAATCACTGGTGAAGATGCCTGTCGGCATCGGCTCTTGGTCGGACACCGCTTTTGCCATTGTGTTGGCCACCTCACTGAGACGCCTTGAGATGTGATTGAGCTCGAAACCATCAAACTTCACCTCTAGCTGGCAGACTTCTCAGCAATACACAACCATCTTGGCATTGTGGCAACTTGATTCCTTCATGACTTGGTCGATGACCAATTGGGAGTCGCCTCAGATGTCTAGCCATTGGATACCCAACTCGATCGCGATGCGTAGGCCATTGATGAGCACCTCATATTTGGCCACATTGTTAGAGGAGGGGAAATGGATGTGAACCATGTACCTCATGCATACCCCAAGGGGTGAAATGAAGAACAACACCTTTCTTCATTAGCGATCCATCAAAGTACATCGTCTAGTACTCCTGGTCGATGACTGCTGGTGGCATTTGGACCTCGGTCCACTCTGCAATGAAATCAGCCAGCACTTGGGACTTGATGGCCATCTAGGGGGCATATGAAATGCCTTGACCCATCAGCTTGAGTGCCCACTTGGTGATTCTTCCCATAGCATCCCTGTTTTGGATGACCTCACCGAGAGGGAAGGACGTCATGACCGTCACTGGATGTGACTCAAAGTAGCGACGCAACTTCCTTTTGGCGATGAGGATGGCATATAGGAGCTTCTAGATTTGGGGGTAGAGGGTCTTGGAATCGGACAAGACCTCACTAATGTAGTATATGGGACACTACACTTTGAGGGTGTGTCCCTCTTCTTCTTGCTCTACCACCAGAGCAGCGCTGACCACTTGCATGGTGGCCACGATGTAGAGCAGAAGTGGTTCCTCATCGGTCAGGGGGACCAGGATCAGAGCCTTCATCAGAAGTTGCTTGACCATGTCATGTGCCTCCTAGGCCTCGGGCGTCCATTCGAAATGGTCGGCCTTCTTTAAGAGCCAATAGAGGGGGAGACCTCATTCACCGAGGTGCGAGATAAAGCGACTGAGCATGGCGAGGCACCCTATAACTCATTGTACCCCCTTTATATTCTAAATCGGGCCCATCCTCATGATGGCTAAGATCTTCTCTAGGTTGGCATTGATGCCATGCTTAGAATGATAAAACCTAGTAGCATACCCCTTGGGACCCCGAAAACACACTTCTCGGGGCTGAGCTTGATGTCATTTGCTTAGAATTTCAAGAATGAGCTTGACCTAGTCAGCCCGTTTGGATCTGACCACGATGTCATCCACGTAGGCCTCAATGGTTCACCAGATGAGGTCCTTGAAACACTTGAGAATGCAACGCTGGTATGTAGCCCCCTCGTTTTTAGACCGAACGGCATTGTGACATAGCAGAACGATCCAAATAGGGTGATAAAATATGTCATGAGCTAGTTAGACTCTTTCATCATGATTTGATGGTACCCAGAGTACACATCAAGGAAACAAAGGGTTTCACACCCTAAGGTTGAGTCGACTACTTGGTCTATGTGTGGCAAAGGAAATAGATCCTTTGGACATGCTTTGTTGAGACATGTGTAGTCAACACATATTCTCCATTTCTTGCTCTTTTTTCATACAAGAATGGGATTGGCTGACCACTCAAAGTGGTATACTTCCTTGATGAACCCGACCACTAAAAGCTTTGCAATCTTCTCACTGATCGCCCTGTGTTTCCCCTCGTAGAAGCGATGCATGTGCTGCTTCACCGGCTTGGAGCCTAGCCTGATCTTCAAGGCATGCTCGATGACTTCTCTCATAATGCCTGGCATGTCTAAGGGTTTCCAAGCAAAGATGTCTCTGTTGGCGCAGAGGAAGTCAATGAGCGTGCTTTCCTATTCGAAGGAAAGTGTGGTGCCAATGCACACCACATTGCCCTTAGAGCCACTAAGGTCTATGAGAACCTCCTTGGTGCCCTCTACATGACCAAAAGACCTAGCTGACCGCTTGGGGTTGGGTGCTTCTTCGGCGACCTCCTTCCTGATGGCCACAAGCTCCTTGGAGGCGTTGATTGTCGTGGCATGTTCATAGCACTCGACCTCGTACTTGAAAGCATGCTGGAAGGAGGTGCCGATGGTGATGACCCCACATGGTCCTAGCATCTTTAGCTTCAGATATGTGTAGTTGGGGACGGCCATGAACTTTGCGTAGCATGGATGTCCTAGGATGGCGTGGTAGGTTCTGTGGAACCCAACCACCTCAAATGTAAGGGTCTTCATCCTATAATTGGTCAGATCCCCAAAGGTGATGGGCAGATCAATCTACCCAAGTGGCATAGCTTGCTTTCCAGGCACGATGCCATGGAAAGGCACTCTGGTCGGTCAGATACGTGATTGGGCCGATGCCCATAGCATCGAGCGTCTTGATGTACATGATGTTGAGGCCGCTGCCTCCATCCATCAGTACCTTGGTGAGCCGCTTCATGTCGATGATTGAGTCGACCACAAGTGGATATCTCCCTAGTTATGGGACACTATCCGAGTGGTCAGTTCAATCAAAGGTTATGGTAGACTCTAACCATCAAAGGATGGTAGGCACGGCTGGCTTGGCCGTATAGATCTCACGGCCCATGAGCTTCTAGTGGTGCTTGGAGTTGTAGGCTGCTGACCCTCCGAATATCATGAGGCAGCCTTCCAATGTCAGAAAGTCATTGTCCTTCCCCTTGGCATCATCTATGCGGGCAGCTTAGGGTCCTTCCTATGCTCCCCCTTATTGGAGCCTTTGAACAAGAACTGCTTCATGAGACCATAGTCCTTGTATAGATGCTTGATAGGGAAGGCATAGGTTTGTACATGGTCCTTCGAACAACTTCTTGAAGTGGTCTGAGGTACCCTCAGTGGGCTTCCGACACCCCTTACAGTCTGTGGTGGCCACGAGCGAGCCCTCGTGTCTAGTGGTGATGTTGAGGAGCTCCTTGGTGGTTCACGGGCCCTTACATCCTAGCTTATAGACTAGGGACTCGCAGGTGGTCCTAGATAGGAAAGCTCCTATGATGTCAGCATCAGCGATGTTGGGTAGCTCATTGCACTATTGGGAGAAGCGCCAGATGTACCCATGAAGGGTCTCTCCGGTCTTCTGTCAGTAGTTTTTGAGATCCCATGGGTTCCCAACATGCGCATATGTGCCCTAGAAGTTTCCCACGAAGGTCTCTTTCAGGTCCGCTTAACTTTGGATTCTATTGGGTAGAAGGTGTTCCTACCATGTTCATGTTGAATCGACTAGGAACAATGGAAGGTTGTGGATAATGAAATCGACATTATCTGCTCCACCGGCTTGGCAAGTAAGCCCATAATCCTCAAGCCATAGTTTAGGGGTTCATTTCCCTAGAGTATTTTAGGATGTTTGTTAGTGGTATGGTACCATGGTGGGAAGACAACAGTTGAGGATGCGTCAGCAAAAGGCCTGAGGTCCTGGCAAGTTAGGGCTTGAGCTTCGGTCCTAGCCATTATCATAGCGTCCGCCATGATGAGGGTGGTAGTCATGGCTAGCCCCCTCCCTTGCATCATCAGTGGGCACACCTGTGGGCATCGAGGGTGTCCGCGGCATCACTAGTGGTGGCCAATACATTGATGCACTAGGGACCACGGTGCATGGCTTGCTGCCTTGCGGTGCCTATTGGACCTGACGTGTCCTTGTTGGGTCGTTTTGAGGACTTGCACTGGCTAGCATCGAGCTCGCATTGTTGGGATAGCGAGCTCTTGGCCTTGCTGCTGCCACTACACGCTCGAGTAGCATGCGAATCTCGCGATAGGGCCCTGATGATTCTTAGGTGTCATGGGCCCCAGAAAGCCCCTAGAGCAAGGCCTATCGCAACAGCGATGTTCTAGCTTGCCCATGGTGAAGTGTGGGAGGACTTCATCATCCTCGACTGTTCCTTCAGTTCACATCATGAGCCATGGCATGCTGCACGCCCACCATCTCCATGGCACACAAGTTCCACACATTCCTGCTCGAGCTGGAGTCATGCTTCCTCGAGCTCTTGGTGCTAGGCATTCAGCTACTCTAGCTGTAGGTGAGGTGGGGCCCCTACATCCCTCTCGACCTCATCATCATAGTCATTCGTTAGGGTAGCCTCTCCCTCGTGGATGCTTTCAACATGTCCCTCAGGGTTACCTGCCATGAAACATTCATGAGAGGGATGATGGCTCCCCCTATAGGAGTCAGAGCTAGAGGGTGACTCTGATTCTCCTACGAGGAGGTCATGGAAAGATTCCGTGACATATTCAGTCATCCCCATGAACTCATCATTCATGGGGGATGGAGGAGTGCGTTGCGCCACAAGGTGGCCAACGGTCTCTGCGGCATTGCATAGACCGAACGAGAGTGCTATTGGGGTGCTCTAGATGAGGTATTCTAAAGAGAACAACTCTCCTCCAGCAAGCTATGCCATGATGTTGGCAATGAGAAGGTGAGGTGGCAGTAGGTCCTTCCGGGACTGGTCAGGGGTCCTAGGAAGGCGTTGAGCTAGCATTCTAACCTCCCATAGTCAAAGCCGAGGAGCTAGGTTGCTCCTAGTGGTGTGGGCCTCTGGTGCATGTAGCTGTAGCTCCTCAAGCGCCTCGGCGATCACATCAAGGCTGATGGAGTGGAGAGGTTGGACAGCGGTGGGAGCCTACGCCAACTCTCCCTCCATTGTGATGATCAAGTCTAGGTCCCCGAAGCAGCACGTGTGCGCCTAGGGACCCAGCTGACGCTATGACTGGCCATCTGAGACCTAAAGTGGACTGTCAAGATGCGTACAAAAGGCCACTACTTGGCACTGCCAACTGTTAGTGTTTCGAGTTAACACCGATGAGAAAATTTCTAGTTGTCGGTGTAGAAAGTGACCAACATATAAATATTTGTAGTTTTGTCATACTGTTGTGATTGGATGTGGCCTAGCACTCAATGACATAGGGTTTATACTAGTTCAGGCAATGTGCCCTACATCTAGTTTGAGTCGATCAGTGACTTTATTCCTGAGCCTAGTTGCTCAAAGTTTGTTGTGGGGTTACAAATGGATGGGAGTAAGATGGGGGGTTCAAGAGGTTTGGTGGGGTCCGGACTTGAAGGACCGAGAGCTGACGGGAAGCTCCTATGTGCAGCTAAGTATTCGAGCAAGTGCTCTGTGTTTGTGAGATTGGTCGTGAATGGATCCTGCTAGTGGTTGAATCGTCCCTATTTGGAGATAGCATCCCCTTTGTTAGATGAAGGGGATGGCCTTTACAAGTGAGAGGGAGTACAGTATGCTACTAAGTCTTGTTGCCCACACATGTCGGGTACAAGATAATTGTAAGCGCCCATAACACTGTTAATGTCAGATGCATGTAGGAGGTTTCATCATCTTCTTCTAGTATGGTGGATGCCGATGCCTACCATACATCGGCACCCACAACACTGCTAGGGGCTTGAAACATGCCTGGAAGATGGTAGGGCACTCTTCTGACATGCCCTATTGGTACTGTGTTGTAGGTGTACAGGGTATGATCCTTGGTATTGCGGTTGACTCAAGCGCCCTGCCTTTACTTGCTCCGCTCGTTTCCTAGGGTCCTCATCAAGCGGGCTGTCCCTAGTCAGTTGATCCTAGTCGGCTCCAACTACGGCCAGTTGGAGAAGAGCTATAAGTAAGTGGTTCGAATGTATCCCCCTATCCAAGACGTGGTCTTAGAGTCAGGAAGCGGTGTTTGGCCAGGCCTTTCGGTCAGAGAGACGGGACAGGAGTCAAAAGCGAGCAGTCGTTCCTCCTGGCCAGGCCTTTTGGTCGGAGAGGTGGGCTAGAGTCGGAAGTGGATGCCATTCCTCTTTGGCCAGGCCTTTCAGTCGGAGATTGGGTCGCCCTTCTGGCCTATCAGTTAGGTATATGGGCTAGGCCTAGGAGTTGATGCATCATTCGCAAACATCATCTGCTAGGCCAAGCTTTTGCTAGGGAAGCAGGTCCATGAGGGACCCTGGGTTTATGAACCCGACAGAAGCCCCTGAGCCCCAAGGCGATTCCGGTAGAATTGTTTGGGGGATCTTTTGTCTTGACGGTGGGTGTGCACGAGCGCACCCATGGGTGTAGCCCTTGAGCCCCTGAGCAATTTAGGTAGGATCGTCTATGGGGGTTTTTGTGTTGCCAGCAGGGGAATTTTTTGTTTTCGACAGCGGGTGCGTGCGAGCGCACCCACGGGAGTAGCCCCCAAGCCCCTGGGCGATTCAGGCAAAATTGCTTAGGGGGGTTTTGTCAGTGGGTGTGAGTGTGTGCACCTTGGTGGGTGCAACCTCTTTTTCTAGTTTCTGACCCATCAGTTTCTAGGAGTGTGATCCTAGGCGGTTTGGTCACGGTCGAGGGACTGGGTGAGTTGGAGTCATCAACCAGGGCATTGGGCACACTGAGGGTTTAGGTGAGTCAGAGTTGTGGATCTAGGGATCGGGCGACCCAGGCATCGAGCGACCCAGGCATCAAGCGTAGCCAAGGGATCATGCGAGATGGACTCATGGACCTAGGCATCAGACATAGCTAAGGCAGGCGAGGGATCGGGCAAGATGGAGTCATAGATCTAGGCATCGGGCGTAGCCAAGGGCTCAGGCGAGATGGACTCGTGGAGTCAGAGTCATGATCCAGGCGTAGCTGAGGCAAGCGAGGTGTTGGGCGTCCTGAGCCCCTGAGCCCTATTGGGCTTGGAAGGGGTTGATTGAGTTTCGTGCATTACACCATCCACAGTTTCCATAATCGAAGGGGTTGAGCTAACATTGCTTGCCTTGATAGCTCGAGTGACGCACTCGGTGAGCTCGTTGATGGGCATGTTCGAGTGAAATCCGGGACCATTGTTCATGACGGGGTTGGCATAGCCCTCATGTGGCATTCCACTGCTCCTTAACCCATGTCCCGGTAGATGCCTAGGTCATTCTAGAGACTGACCCAGGTGGCCCGTTGGCCTCTCCTCAATGGAGATTCTATGGGCATGGCTCATGGTTAGGATCGAATGAAAAGGTTGAGATGACCCTATCTACTTTGGGGTAGACTAGGCAAGGGTCGCTTGGGGCTCATCTATGTTTTCTCCCCTGGCTCTATTTGATGTGGGGTGGCCTTGAGCCCTTCATGGGCTGGCCTTTGAACCTTGGTCGGTCGTTGCTCATGTTGAATAAGGCAACTACTGCTTCATGATGCAACATGGAGCATTGTGATGCATTTAACTACATATACGATGCTTTGGATGCTCGGGATGAATGATTGCGTGCATGGATGAATGTGTGAATGCATGTATGAATGATCATATAAAGAAATAGTGGGGTTTGGAAATGTTACCTTGATGACTCGAGTGATGGGGTTTGAGGAGCTCCTATTAGATATGCCTAACCAAGATCCGCGCTCATCGTTAGTGGTGGAGTCGGCATGGCCCACATGACGCATCCCTCTGCTCCTTACCTGTCTATAGGTGTTCGCCTAAGTCATCCAAATGACTCAGGAAGACCACTGGTCTCTCTTGGGTGGAGATCCCATTGTTGGGCCTTTCCAAGTCCCGCCTGGGAAGGCGGAGGGCCACCTATGCACAGTTGCACCTTGTTTCTCATGCCTAGCATGCGGTAGTGGTGGGCCATACCCAGGCCACATCCTATCTGACTAGGCACCATTTCGTCAGCAGGGCGTGTCCCATCGGTCAGGGCACATCCCGTCATTTCCCATCCGCATTGAATGGGGGAAGGGAGAGGGTTTTTCGCCCCAATCCCTCACATTTCCCCAACTATTGTGCCTCCTCCTTAAATAGGGGAAGGGAGAGGGCTTTCGTTCCGTTCCTTCACCTATTCCTCATCTGCCACCTCTTCTCCTTATTCCTTCTTGCCAAGAGCATTTGAGTGCCACGATGGTTCCTAGGGGAGAAAAGGGGAGAGCGAGGGAGAGGAGAAAACTCATAGATCCATTCACGAATCCAAAGCACAATGTCAAGCTGGAGGTCATCTGTTGTAAGGGAGTCGATGCTGGCCACCTTTGCTGAGAAGGGGGTGCTACCATTGAAGGAGGTGGCGCACTGGAGGGCTCCTATGGGGGAGGTTTCCCACAACCTCAGGATGGCGAGGTTGTCTCCTTCCTTGCCTTCCATGAGTGTGGGTTAGGATACCCCATGCACTAGTTGTGTGGGCTCCTCAATGAGTGGGGCCTAGAGCTACAGCACCTCAATCTGACTGGGGTGCTACATATTGCCGACTTTGTCACAATGTGCGAGGCCTTCCTCAGGATGGATCCACACGTGGATTTCTTCCGATGGATGCTCTTTGGGTGAGCATTGTTGAAGGGGAAGCCGCTCAGGATCACGCTGGTGGGGGGCTTCGTGATGTAGAAGAAATCGAGCGCATCGAGCTCGTACCCCTCATACACCCCCTATGATTCCAATCGGGAGTGGCACGGGGAATGGTTCTACATCAGGAACCCAGCAGAGGAGCCATTCCCACATTTTATTGGTAGGAGGCTGGAGAGGCAGGAGAGCTGGTCGTGGGGCCTTGTTAGTCAATAGAACAAGAAGCTGGAGATTATCGGGGTAGAGCTTCAGAAGCTGGTGCAGTAGGGACTCGATGGGGTGTGAGGGTTCCACACCTTCTTCTGCCATTGGGTCACCTTGCTGGTAGAGAGGACACGGGCAATGTGGATGTACAATGGCCCGATGGACCCCGACCGTGCATCACCGGAGGAGCTACAGAATGACGAGGTCTGGAGTCACCTTGATCAAGTGCTGTAGCTGAGGGCTAAGGAGACCCTTGATGGAAAGCCTGGACCTCTTCACATCATGAAGCTATCCAAACTAGTATGCTCCCCTCTCCTTCGTGTTCTTTCCCCCTTTTGCTCTTCTGTATCTTGACTTCGAGTAGTCCATTTCATAGGGACTCGGAGTTTACAAGTCCTGACCACATCTTCTAAAGGGGCCGGAGGGCATGGCTCAGCAAGCTACCCTAAAGGAGGCAGCAGATGCTAAGAAGAAGAAGAGAGCTAAGAAGGCTCGATGGAAGCATGAGAAGGAGATGGAGATCACTCGTTGTGTGCGGGCCGGGGAAAATAGGACCGATGTCGAGTTAGAGCTTGAGTCAGAGGATCCCACAGAGATGGGTGATGATGTGATCTCCTCCAAGGACAAGAGGGGCTGGGAGGTTGTCGTGACCTTGATGGAGCATCGCGAGCCTATAGCTACATTCGCTGGTGGCAAGCGGGAGGTGGAGGGGCATGGTGATGTTCCCATGTCGGGAGGAAGCATGCCGAGAGCTCGGACATAGCAGGAGGCAAAGCGGACGTGGTCACCGTGCCCTTTGGAGGCATCGCTGGCCTCATCCCCACCTACCTCGAGTGCGGTGGGGTAGGCTAGGCAGTCCGAGGAGTAGGCTCACACCCACACATCATCGAGGTTGGCACTAGCGTGCGACCCACAATGGGGGGATGCCTTGCTAGCTGCTCCAGTCGGTGCGCCTCGAGCTGGTAGTCGTGGCGACGCACGGGCCAAATGGGTGCCGACCGGGTCGACTCCCCCCCGGTCAAAGTGAGGGGGCATCGGTCTCGCCCTGTGAGTGGTCCTTGCCCGATAGGTTCATTGCCAGCGGGTCTGGGCTTCAGAGCCCTGCCGCTTATGTCCTGGTATGCACTGTTTGATTTCATAGTTTGAGTTTTTTGGAGTGCAACTAACCTATACTTTTTCCACAATGGCCAGATGCTGCCAGGGTTGAGCATTGTCCCACCTCCTGAGTGGGAGGAGTGGTGGCCTACCTTGCTAATGGAGACGGGGATCCTGATCTTCCATCAGGTGATAGTAACTATCATTGTGGCGGAGAGTGACACACCGATCTGGCTTCAGATCGAAAGATCGAACCCTGCAATCTTAGCACCATAGCTCCTCTGGTTATCAACCAAGTCATGGACTAGGTTGACCTCGCCAAGAAGGCTAATCCCTACCTGCGCAACGAAGAACACAAGCAAGAACAAGAAAGAACGCAATCAAATTGCAGATGAATGATTATCTCACGAAGTTGGAGTCTCACAAACCGATGAACGGCAAAACTGTTCTTGATAGAATAATCTAAGCAAAACCCGAACCCTAATGGAGGGGCAGCGGCTATTTATGAAGACTCTAGGGTCATGCAAGACCCCTAGATGCGCCCCTAATGGGCCCAAACTCGATACATGGTCCAACGGACCAAATGACGGTGTCGCAGCACCCTGACAGATTCTAAATGTTGAATTGTTTCGACAATTCCCATTGATTCCGAGCAGGTTTTGACGTGAAACCACTTGGATTGGCTTCTTATCAAATTATCTTTCCACCCATATGTGGATCATCAAAAATGGAGTCTAGATGCGTCCTGAGTGACCAGTTTATGGCAGACTGGTCCTAGAGGCCGAGGCAGACTCGAATTCTTGTTGGACTGGGCCTCCGGCTTGTCTTGGATGTCCTTGCTGGTCATCATCACCTCCACCACTTCCTCTAAGTCCTTCATGACCTTCTCCAATGTTCCTAAGAAAGATAACTTCATTAGGTAGTAGTCTATTCTCAAAAGTATGAAAAGTATCGCTTAAGAACGAGCTCACCTCTAAATTGAGTTGTCGCTTTTGAGCCCAGGTCATTGGACCTTGCATGATGGTTAAAGGATCAGCGGGTACCTCTAAAGAAGTGATGTCCTCATCACTTGCACCACATCATAATGAGTGGCAGGGAGAGTAGGGTGGCGGCTGTGCGACCTTCCCTTCTAGGGGCGGCGCGCCTCTCGGGTCAGTCGCCAGTACGGTGGCAGCGGCGGCAACGGTGTTGGCGGTGATCCCAGTGGTGATGGCAAAGGCCACGTCAGAGGTGACATTTGCAACCCCTCTTGTACTGGCTATGGTAGAAGAGGAGAGGGAGACCAGGCTCCCTACCTCACCCGACGAAGGGCTGCACAGCTCACCCTCCTAGTCAGAGTCGAAGGTGTCGGGGGGGATGCAGCTAGGCCGGAGCCAGAGGTAGTGGAGGTCTCCTCCGATGGCAAAGTAGGTGATGGGGTGGACCCATCGGCACCATCGCAGGGGCTGGTAGTGGTCTAATCATCGACTGGGCCTTCCAATGAGCAAGGACCCGAGGAAGGTTTGGTTCATCCTTCGGGATGAGCAGGAGTGTTAGCTCTGGGACATGCTTGGGGGGAGAGGACTTGCAATGGAGTCCGATCTCGCCCAAACTAGGGTGAAGCTAGAGGCCCTAGAGCGGGTCAAGTCCATCCAGCAGGCGGTCATGGTTAGCCTGCCCTGTGTCATAGAGGTGAGTTTTCTGCATTCATCCTTGACTCCTTGGTCTTTCATCAGTTGCCTTAGCATGCTTGCTTCTTGTTTTGTAGGGTCTGGAGGAGATGTCGAGCCGCAAGTCTCGTTTCCTATGGATGGAGCATGATCGGGAGGCTGAGATGTCATGGAAGGTCACTGAGCTCGAGTGTGAGCTAGAGTCCACCAGCCGTGAGTCCCAAGACCAGTTGGCGGAGGTGACCGAGGCATGGGCGGCGAAGCTACTCGTGGTGGAGTGGGCAACCACCGCCGAGCGAGGGCTTGAAGCGACAAAGGTCCACCAGGTGGAGACCGAGGTGGCACTGTAGAAGTCCCTGGCAGAGACTGAGGTGGCACTCCAAAGTACCCTAGAGACCCTAGAGGTGGAGCAGAAGGACCTGGAGTCAAAGTGGAAGGCCCGGTCAGAGGTCAACCAGGAAGTGCTCACGCTCCGGGGCTAGGTGCTTGGCACTAAGGAGTTGAATGCCTAGTTGCGCGAGCAGGTGACTCGGCAGGAGGATGGACTCTCCATCCTCGAGAACACCTGCCTTGGTATGTATCCATTCTATTTTTGATGTCTTGTTTTTTTCCTTTAGCCTGCTTCTGAGCTTGTCATCCTTCTTCTAGGGCTAGGCAGAAAGGTTGGGTTGCTAGAGTAGGACCTGGAGACAGCTAGGGTGATAATTGGCCAGAATGCAAAGGCACTGGCCAAGTCCCTTGAAGTGCGACATGCTCTCAAGGGGGAGCTCAACCAGCTTTGCAATGTCACCTAGGTCATTGTCTCGGAGGTCTTTGGGTTGGCGCCGAGCACCAGCAAGCCCACCGTCCGACTGGCGGAGGTCCTGGATGAAGTATAGGCGCTCATCACCGATGAAATGTTCTATGGAACATTGGGGGTGCTAACATTGGTGGCGATGCACCACCCGGAGCTAGACTTCACCGCCATCTACAGCGGGTACGCCAATGGCTAGAGCCTAGAGGCCATCCATGCACTCAGGGAAAGCTTGCTGCCACATGCACAGTTGGTGGCTGAGCAAGTCTCCGTGCAATGGGTGATGGATGCCCACCGTGTGAATGCGGCCAAAGGCGCACACCAAGAGGACATCGCTGAGCCTACAGATGGTGTGGAGCCTGGCTTGGAACCGAATGTTGTCCCACCGGAGGATGAGCAGCCCCTACTTTCGCTGGTCGCGCCGACAGCCGATGTCGCTGGCCAGCCATAATTAGCATGTAAAAGTAGAAACAAGTAATTTGTGTAAGGGATAACTTCATGGGGGAACCCATGTTAACAGTTCATATTTATGAATACATCCATTTCATTTTGTGATGAATCACTTTGTTCGGGGAAGCTTGTCCCATCCGTTCCTTATTTTTACCTTAGCATAATTTTGTTTTTTATTCTTTCTTTTTTTCACCTTCTCGTTCATCCCATAGGCTGCAACTTTAAGATCCTGGGCATGGCCCACGAGGCTTAGCTACTCATAACCTTAGGTAGAGGTGGGGTGCGATCAGTCAGAATATTTAAAGCAAAGTTACGTAAGGTAATTAAAGGAACGGACTACCCTTTCGTTCAGGTTGAAAGGTATTTACCATATGATAGTAAACAAAAAGAGATGTGGTACCGCACCTCCATAGGATAGGGTGCTTGTAACACCCCAGTGTTAAGCCTACATTTGGGCACTGCAAATCACGCATAGCATGCATCATAAAGCATAATTAATCATGCATGCCTAATCATGCAAATAACAACTGAAACACTGTTTCGAAACATATGAAACATGCTCGTGAAACATGAATGTTGCATATACTTGTTTAGAATTGTGTTTGCCCGAAATTCTTGCTAGATTAGTAAAACATGTTTAGCTATTATTGTAAATCATCTAGCAATGTTTAGTTCAATTTTTGGAGCAATGTTTGTATTCCAATTTAATTCAAAATTTGGCTTCAAAGATAAATTTCCAAAAATTAGGGTTTTGAGATAAACGTGGACTTTGATGTTACAATTCAAAATCTAGAAAGAATTTGGCTTTGGTCATAAAAGCAAAGTTGTAGAGAATTAAATTCTAAACAACTTTCATTTTTGGTACATTTTCAAAAGAGGTCATTTTCTTGCTCAAAATAATATTTGAAAGAGGGCATTTAAAAATTTCTTGAAAAATATAATTGAAAAAGGATTTTTCCTCCTTCGTGGGCCTTGCGCCTCGTTTCTGGCCCGCCTGCCGAAGCCGGCCTGGCCCGCGTCCCCACCAGCCACGCGCCTCGCGCGTCTCCCGCGCCGGCCCGCAGCGCCCCGGCCCAGCCTAGCTCCGCGCTCTGGCCCGTCTCCCGCGCGCCGCGCCGTTCCCCTGCTGGTCACCGCGCCACGCCACGACCGCGGTAGAGGACGTCCGCCGCGTGGCGACCGCATGCCGGCGTCGCCCGCCGTGCGGCAGCCGCGGCCTGGACACCGCGCCCACGCGCCCGCCTTCAACTGCCAGTGCCCGCGCGCTCACTCACTCCCGCCCGCATTTCTTCTTCTTCCCTCCAGAGCCGAGCGCCCGAGCTCCGCCCTCGCCGCGCCCACAGCTCCGCCAGCGTCAAGCTCCCGCACCGCCGCGCCATTCCTCGATTGCTCGCGCCCACAACTCCGCCTCGCCTTCCTTCGGCTCACGCTCGCGCTTGCGCCACCTTCCGAGCCCTGGGTGAGCTTCCCCGCACCTCGCCATCGACGGCCATGGCGCCGCCGTGCTCGGCCCCCATGGAAACCGTCTTCCTTCTCCCCTCCAGCCTCGCCTAGCTACCCTGCCGAACTCGCCTTCTCCTCGCACACCTCCTACGCTCGCTTGCTTGCGCTGCCATGGCCGGAGATGGCCGCCGGCCGCTGGCCGAGCCGCACCGTCGCGCTAGCGCGCACCCCGGCGAAGCACCCTGCCTTGGCTGGCCAGGCCGAGCCAGGCCATGGGCTGACGCCTATTGGGCCGTCTCCCCTCCCTCGCGCTCGGGCCGCGCAGGGCGGTGATGGTCGTGGGCCAGCTGTTCCCCACGGGCCGGCCCAGTATTTCTTAAATGAATTGATTTCCATTTATTAATTGTTATTTGAAATCTGAAATGGTTTGAAAAATGTTTGGATGATCAAACTTGCTCCAAATTTGTTGAAACAAATTTTTGCTAGGTTCCTTATCATCAGATCTACTTGGGAAAATTTTTGCATGTCATTTTTGGGATACTTTTCTATAGGATTTTATTTAATCATGGATATTGCTGATAACTTGAAAAATATGTAGAAAAATCTATAGTCTGCAGAAAAATATGATTTCAAGTTTGTTAATCTTCTTAGGTCATGTACTTCCTAGGAAAAATATGTGTCATGCATGTGCTGTGGAAAACTTTGGAGGTGTAGTTCAAGTGCCTTTAATGGCTGATTTTTGTTATTTTTGCTAGAGAGCAAACTTTGTATAAAACATGCATGTGGTAATTTTTGGACAGTCATTATATGCTATTAAGAACCTAGGAAAAATACTAATTCTGTTGTTTGACACTTTTCATAGTACAAAGTAATTTCATGCTCATTTTTATGCTATAGCTTGTCATTTTTGTGTAGGGTAGTTTACTTATCCAAATGCCATGAAATTTTTATGGTAGTTTGTTTAGGATAGTATTAGGCTACTGTAATTTTCTCAGATTTTTAGGAGCATCAGAAATGTATGTTGCTATTCAAACCTATTATTATTTAGGGTTTAAGCAAGTGTTGCTTTAAGTGTGATTAAGAAATTAGTAAAGCTTTGGTGTATCTTTGAAGCATTTCATAAGATATGTTGATTTAACATATTAGTAGTAGAAGAGAATGCAGTAGATGACATGTGCTTGTAGTATAGTTTCTTGGATGATGTTGACTACCTTGCATTTAAACATATCCATTGCATTCATCTCCTTCGATGCACCGTTTGCATAATCACTTACGCGCATTGCATCATACAGGATCGCAAACCGAGAACCCAAGTCGTCATACCCGAGGAGCCCGAGGAGCAGTTCGAGGTGCAGCAGCAGGAAGTGCCAGAAGCCGACGAGGAGGACGTTGAGGAGCTTCCGGAGTGCCCCGATCACCGTCCGAGCTCCTTCGAGAGAGGCAAGCCCCGGAGCATTTTTCTCCCGGTTTGCAATTATTTAATTAAATGCTTTACTTAATTGAATGCATTACGTTCAGGAGTTGTTTGCAACCGTTGCTGCATTATACCTTGCTTACCTTTGTTATACTATATCCTTGTTACCCTGGTATCCACAGTCGAGTCAATGCTTAGCTGGCTTAGACCAGTAGAAGTCAGGTGATTTCCTGTCACCTGCGAGCTATAGGTGGTTACCTGGATCTGCTTGGATGACTATGAAGTCATGGTATAACCTAAGTGTTAAATGAAGTTGAGACCGGACGGAGACTTGCAGAGTTTTGGACTGTAGTGCTTTCCGTCTGTGTCGATTAAGGACCGACCGTTGTTGGGCCTCGAGTCATGTTGAACGCATGCCTTACATTTAGCTGGCCGGATAAAGTACCTTCCGACCGCTGAAGCTGGGAGATTTTTCGGGCCGAGTAGATTGCCCGCAACGCACTAGTACCGGAGCAGGTGTGGTAGGACACGGGGGCGGGATGATAAGACCAAAGTGCAGTCGGTCGGCCCCCAGGTACATGTGGTTCCTGGCAAACTCGAGATTCCTGGAAAGTTGACTCGGTGATCAATATCTCACTTTAGCAGGGTGAGTGAGGTTTGTGTAAGGAACAAATCACCAGCTGGTTAGGAATCGATTCGAATCGCCATCGCTCCTGGATAGTGAGCACTTGACTTGAGTTACTTCATCGTAGTAAATGTTATGGAACACTTGGACAGTTATAATGAATATGACAGTAAGGAAGTTGTTTAATGATCATGGGTTATCAGTTATCTGCTTAATCACATGTTTACTCTAGTATAGGTGCAAATCTAGTTGACTAGGTTAATAATAATTAACTTGGCAATAATGCTTTTAGAAAGGTTCTTGAAATGCTAAAAATGCTTCTTTTTGCAAACGAGTCAGCTACCCTACTATAAAGCCCTTCATAATCCTTGGTGTCATTTATTTTCGGTTATGTCGGGTAAGTCTGGCTGAGTACCTTCTAGTACTCAGGGTTTTATTCCCACTTGTTGCAGATGGGCAGATGTATTACGGCTACTGTATCAACTGCCTTTATCCTACGATGGGTGATGCTTAGGACCATGGGCATGGTCATTCCCTACGTCTCATCTGATGCTTTTGTTGGAGATGATCATTCGCTGGCACTATATTTAAACTCCGCGTGAGTGCGTGTGTGATTTGAACAAATGACTTCCGCTACTTTTATTCGAACTGGTTTGTAATAACTATGTTTAAACTCTGATGTATCTGAGATTGTGAACTTTTATGTAATATGTGATGGTGACCGCTAAACTTATTACGATCATGGCTGGGACACGAGTTGGTTTGAAATCCTTCGTGATTTCACGGACTACCGGGTTATACGGGCTTAAGTTTGTTCGAATCGTCTGCTCTGGTGGATGATTTTCTTACTTAATTTCGTATAATTGGTCGGTTCTATCACAGCTGGTATCAGAGCATGGTTTAGCGTGTTACTCTTCACAAGTGTATTTAAAACAAAAAGGCATTTGGAAAACGTGATTTTAAAAAAACTATAAAGTGTGCCAGTGATCATATCCTTTATGCCCAGTTAAGGACTTTAGGTGGCTTAATTAAGTACTGACTGGGGTTCTTGCATCATATTTCTCTTTCGTCGCTCATACGGCGTGCTATTGTATGAGTGCCACTTGTTTGAGTGGTAATGAATGGATCATTTGCCTCTACGCCTCGGTAAGTGTGAGTTGTGAGAGCATGATCGGATACACCGCCGATCTAGGGTGAATGCTTATATGATGCTGGAGTAATTACATGTTCTACGCATGTTTTACAAAGGCATCCCATGTATGGGTCTTCCGTCTGTGGAGGCGATGCCATCAATAGGACGATGGTTCGGGTAGTTACTACCGTTGTACACGTATCTGGGGATCCGTGTAGAGCGTGTAGATAAAAAATTTTACTGCTTTTATGCATTCATTGGGAATTGGGCTGAAATGAATCTTCTGCAGGTACATAACAACGCTATCGTGTAGAACGTATTAGCTACGTATTTGAGAGATCGTTGTTATGCCACCGAATTCGTCGTTAGAAATTATTTATTTCCTAAGTTTGTGAGAACGTACGACACGTACATACATCATGTTTACTTGTGCATCTCATTCATCTCATGCATTCCTCCCCTTATAAATTGATTATCTCATTTTGATACAAGTTGTATCACCTAAAATATGTTTCCCTGAGGGTAATAAGAGAACTTTTGCTACAGATGGCCCGCACGAAGCAGACCGCCCGTAAGTCCACCGGAGGAAGAGCACCTCGACGTCCGTTGGCCCTAAGGGAGCACCGCACCACGGACACCTTCTTGAGCGAATTTGGCATGCCAACTTTGCTTTGGAGAGTGCTCCATGATGTGGGGTACCCAGAGGGTCAAGAGCCGGTGTACTCTTGGAATGAAAGCCAGTTAGCAGATGATGGACTTGCAGTGGTGGAGATCACGGTTCCTGCTCTCGGTGATGCTCCAGATTGGGATGGTTGGCATTTGGAGTTTGAGGGTCGCACTCCAGCTGAGGGTGCAGAGGGAGCAGCCTTCCGTGTCATCAGGGACATTATGAGCAGATTTCCCAGTGAGCTTGCTGCAGCTCTAGCTAGTACTTTTCCTAGGGATGATCCTCGTGATGCCATTTGGGTTCAGCCTCCAGGAAGTGCATTGGTCAGAGGTCCAGCTGAGGGACAGGCTAGCGACAACCAGGCAATGAGTGCTATGTTCGCCGCCATCAGAGCGTATGAGGGTCTCGAGAGTACCTACTGGACTTTGACTGGCTTGCGTAGTGAGGATAAGCTCAAAGGGAAGAAGCAGAAGAAGAGGCAGGCATCGAGCTATAGCTAGCTTGCAGGAGCAGTTGGCTGATATGAACTTACAGCGAGATCAAGCGGTTGAGAGAGGTGATAGAGCTATGCAGCGAGTGCATACGTTGACTCAAGCCAACAACAATGCAGACCACATGATTGGACAGTTGGTTCAAGAAAGGAATGAAGCCTGGAACGCAAGAAACCTTCTGCTGCAGAGGGTCGATGAGCTAGAGGAATACAACGGCTACTTGCACGAGGAGTTTCACGCGCTCTACAATGGGGTTGGCCCATATGCTCCACCGAACGTCGCTGGCATGGACGTTGACAACGACAACGAGGACGAGCCTGCAGTTTCACCTGGGGGCGATGGTGACGTCTCCGATCCCGACGATGGCCCCGAGGAGTAGGCTAGTTGCTTTGCGCTAGTATCTAGGTCTTGTCGCGATGACCTTTCTTTTGTTGGCATGTAACCTATCGTATGTTGCTTCGAACGTATGCGACTTGCCTATGGTTGGAACTTGATTTTCGAATGCGATATCTGAACGCATAAAAAGTCCAGTGTATGTATGCTGGCAATGTGATTGTATGGACGCGATGTTTGCCGTTGAAGTAATTCGATTAAGTGCTGTTGTTTTAATTGGAATGCGATTGTTGTGCCTCTGTTTTTATTGTATGAATTTATTCTCTCCAGTAAATTCAGTATGGCATAATTTTTCCTTCACTCGCAATTATTACAGCTTCACTCAATCGTACTTGTTGCTGAAATATGCAGATGACAAACACTCGCCGAACCACGTATGAGGCCGCTGAGCCCGGTGCCAACGGTGCAGGGACCGGTGGTGGTGGTGGTGGTGGTGGAAACCACGGCAACAACAATGAACCTCCCCATGAACCGCATTTGCCACCTCCTCCCCTGTTTACCCCCGAGATGTTCCTCGCACAGCTGCTCGGGAGTCAGCGCAACGCGGAACAATCTCAGAAGAACATGGAGGATCTTCTTCGAACCATCGCCAACAACGTTCAACAGTGGTAACAATCAAGGTGGTGGCATGGGAGTGAACCAATATAGCAGCTTCAAAGATTTCATGGACACCAGGCCACCAGTATTCAAGGAAGCAACAGAGCCACTCGATGCTGAGGAATGGATCAACACGATGGAAGATAAATTCCGTGTGTTGAGGATGACTGAGGTTCTGAAAACGGAGTATGCTGCACTTCAATTGCAAGGACCGGCGGGAATGTGGTGGAAGCACCATCGCACCACCTTCCCTCCAAATGCTCAAATTTCTTGGAGAGAGTTTGCTGAGGCCTTCCGTGGAGTCTATATTCCACCCGGGCTGACCGAGATGAAGTTGGGAGAGTTTCTAGCGTTGAACCAGGGCACCAAGACCTGTGACGCAATACCTGCATGCCTTCAACAACTTGTGTCGCTATGCTCCCGACATGGTTGACACAGATGCTAAAAGGATAGCCAGTTTTAAGAGGGGTCTCAATCCAAAAATGATGAAGCATGTTGGTACCAACAACCGCGTCAGATTCAACGACTTCATCAGCGACTGTCTGAAGCAGGAGAAGAATAACAACGCCAGCACCGCAGCCAAGACACGCAAGAGAGCCTTTGAAGGTGGGCCGTCTCAAGCTAGAGCACCTATGGGAGGTCGTCCTCCTTATCGCCCATCGGCACCTGGCGCTAGATTCAGGCCACCTCAGCCAAGAAGTCAGAATTTCCGTGGACCTCAAAAGCCGTACAAGATGGCAGTACAGCCCAACAAAGCAGCCGCAACTGCGGTACAAGGCAGTTCCAAGGGAGCTGTGGGATCTGCCGGGACAGTAAGAGGACCCTGCTATAACTGTGATCAACCCGGTCATTTCTCGAGGTTTTGTCCGTACCCGCCTAAGAAGAAGCAGCAGACTTATAATGCTAGAGTGCATAGTACAACAGTGGATGAAATTCCAGAGGGAGAGCCCGTCACTGCTGGTAAGTTTCCTGTCAACTGAAAACCCTGTAGTTGTTCTATTTGATTCTGGATCATCGCATTCTTTTATGAGTCAAGCATTTGCATAGAAACATGGACAACTATGCACAGAATTGGGTTATGGGTACCGTATAAGTTCAGCAGGGGCTGATGTTTTGACCAACCGGATGGTTCGAGGGGCAACCCTTGAATTAGGTAGCAGGAAGTTCCGAGTGAACTTAATAGTTATGCCTGGATTAGTTTTGGATGTCATTATAGGGATGAATTGGATGAAGGATTGGGGAGCAGTCATAGATACGGGAAGTCGAGTACTTACCCTTAAGGATCCCCTGGGTGAGGGTACTTTCCAAGTACCATTGCCTCGAAGGACAGACCTTATAAGTGTTACATGTGCTACGGCAGTCACTCCTATTCATCAGATTCCGATAGTGTGTGAATTCCCGGACGTATTTCCGGATGAGCTACCTGGTCTTCCGCCAGATAGGGAGATTGAGTTTGGAATTGAGCTAGTCCCCGGAACAGCTCCAATTTCAAGGAGACCATATCGGATGCCTCCAGATGAGTTAGCTGAGCTGAAGAAGCAATTAGAAGATTTGTCGAAAAAGGGGTTTATTCGACCAAGCAAGTCTGAATGGGGATGTCCCGCTTTGTTTGTGAAAAAGAAGAAAGAGGGCACGTTGAGAATGTGCGTAGATTATAGGCCACTCAACGCTGTGACCATCAAGAATAAATATCCCTTGCCTCATATTGATGTTCTGTTTGACCAATTATCCAAGGCCAAGGTGTTCTCAAAAATAGATTTGAGATCCGGTTATCATCAGATCAAGATTAGGCCACAGGATATACCGAAAACTGCATTTTCCACCAGATACGGGTTGTATGAGTATCTTGTCATGTCTTTTGGCTTGACGAATGCTCCCGCATACTTTATGTTTTTGATGAATACAGTTTTCATGCCAGAATTGGATAAGTTTGTGGTAGTGTTCATCGATGACATTCTGGTGTACTCCGAGAACGAAAAAGATCATGAAGAGCATCTGAGAACTGTCTTGACCAGACTTAGAGATCATCAATTGTATGCTAAGTTTAGCAAATGCGAATTCTGGTTGAAGGAAGTTCCTTTCCTTGGTCACATTCTGTCAGAGAATGGAGTTTCAGTCGATCCAAGTAAGGTGCAAGAAGTTATGAATTGGAAAGCACCGACCACAGTTCCTGAGATTAGAAGTTTCTTAGGATTAGCAGGTTATTACCGTCGCTTTATACCAGATTTCTCGAAGATCGCCAAACCAATGACAAGCCTCCTTCAGAAGGATCATAAATTTGTGTGGACAGAAGAGTGTGAAGCAGCTTTCCACACTTTGCGGAAACTGTTGACCACTGCTCCTGTTCTAGCACAACCAGATATTGAGAAACCATTTGATGTGTTTTGCGACGCATCGAAGACTGGATTGGGTTGTGTCCTTATGCAAGAAAGGAGAGTCATTGCTTATGCATCACGACAGTTGAGAAAGCACGAGGTCAACTATCCAACACATGATCTTGAACTTGCTGCAGTTGTGCACGCCCTCAAAATTTGGAGACATTATCTACTTGGTAATGTGTGCAATATTTTCACGGATCATAAGAGTCTTAAGTATATCTTTACCCAACCAGAGCTAAACATGAGACAGCGTAGATGGTTGGAATTGATCAAAGATTACAACTTGAATGTGCAATATCATCCTGGTAAAGCCAATGTAGTGGCAGATGCTTTGAGCAGAAAGTCACATTACTTGAATGTGCAGCCATTACTTGAAGATGGATTCGATCTAATGCATCCTGCTGTGTTACATAGTATTCAGATTAGTTGCTCGTTGGAGAGTAAGATAATAGAAGGTCAGAAAACTGACAAGGGGATATTCCACATCAAAGAGAAAATAAAAGAAAAGCCGTCTCAACACTTTAAAGTGGATGAACAGGGCGTGTTGTGGTTTGACAACCGTCTTGTGGTTCCCAAGGATCGAGAGCTTAGGAATAAACTCATGGATGAAGCTCACCTTTCTAAGCTATCTATCCATCCCGGAAGTAGTAAGATGTATCAAGGACTAAGATCCCGCTATTGGTGGACCAAAATGAAGAAAGAGATTACAGCATATGTTGCCAGATGTGACATATGTTGTCGAGTGAAAGCCATTCACATGAAACCTACCGGTATGTTGCAACCCTTATCAGTCCCTAGTTGGAAGTGGGACGATATCAGTATGGATTTTATCACGGGTTTGCCCACTACTCAAAAAGGACATGATTCGATATGGGTAATTGTGGATCGTCTTACCAAGACCGCTCATTTCTTGCCTGTCAAAACAGATTATCGACCACCTCAATATGCCGAGAGATATATCGCAGAAATTGTGAGGTTGCATGGAATACCAAAGACCATAGTGTCTGATAGAGGCTCACAGTTCACGGCTCATTTTTGGGAACATTTACACAAAGGCTTAGGAACTAGTTTGATTCGCAGTACCGCTTATCATCCTCAGACAGATGGTCAGACTGAACGAGTAAATGCTATTTTGGAGGATATGTTGAGAGCCTGTGTATTGTCTTCCAAGGGATCTTGGGAGTCATGGTTACCGTTAGCTGAATTTTCTTATAATAATAGTTATCAAGAAAGCATCAAGATGGCCCCATTCGAAGCTTTATATGGCAGAAAATGTAGAACACCATTGAATTGGGTCGAGCCTGGTGATAGAAGGTATTATGGCATTGACTTTGTAGAAGAAGCCGAGAAGAAAGTTCATATTATTCAGCAGAATATGAAAGCTGCCCAATCACGTCAGAAAAGCTATGCAGACAAAAGAAGGAGACCCCTTGTGTTTGAAGTTGGTGACTATGTTTATCTGAAAGTCACGCCAATGAAGAAGAAAAGGTTTGGAATCCGAAGAAAGCTTGCCGCGAGATTCGTAGGACCATACAAGATCTTGGAACGAAGAGGTCCGGTAGCCTACAAGTTAGAGTTACCTGAAACAATGAGTACCGTTTTCCCAGTTTTCCATGTATCGCATCTCAAGAAATGTTTGCGTGTTCCGGAGGAAAGAATAGAACCTCGAGGTATTCAACTCAAATCAGATTTGGTGTATCGTGAGCAACCAGTCCGGGTGTTAGACACTAAGGAACGTGCTACTCGGAATAGTGTGGTGAAAACATACAAGATACAGTGGGATCATCATGATGAGGGAGATGCAACTTGGGAAACAGGAGAGTATCTACAAAAAGCTTATGAAGAATTTTATAACAAATGGTTCGTAACCCAAATCTCGGGACGAGATTTTTATAAGGGGGGAGGGCTGTAACACCCCGGTGTTAAGCCTACATTTGGGCACTGCAAATCACGCATAGCATGCATCATAAAGCATAATTAATCATGCATGCCTAATCATGCAAATAACAACTGAAACACTGTTTCGAAACATATGAAACATGCTCGTGAAACATGAATGTTGCATATACTTGTTTAGAATTGTGTTTGCCCGAAATTCTTGCTAGATTAGTAAAACATGTTTAGCTATTATTGTAAATCATCTAGCAATGTTTAGTTCAATTTTTGGAGCAATGTTTGTATTCCAATTTAATTCAAAATTTGGCTTCAAAGATAAATTTCCAAAAATTAGGGTTTTGAGATAAACGTGGACTTTGATGTTACAATTCAAAATCTAGAAAGAATTTGGCTTTGGTCATAAAAGCAAAGTTGTAGAGAATTAAATTCTAAACAACTTTCATTTTTGGTACATTTTCAAAAGAGGTCATTTTCTTGCTCAAAATAATATTTGAAAGAGGGCATTTAAAAATTTCTTGAAAAATATAATTGAAAAAGGATTTTTCCTCCTTCGTGGGCCTTGCGCCTCGTTTCTGGCCCGCCTGCCGAAGCCGGCCTGGCCCGCGTCCCCGCCAGCCGCGCGCCTCGCGCGTCTCCCTGCGCCGGCCCGCAGCGCCCCGGCCCAGCCCAGCTCCGCGCTCTGGCCCGTCTCCCGCGCGCCGCGCCGTTCCCCTGCTGGTCGCCGCGCCACGCCACGACCGCGGCAGAGGACAGTCCGCCGCGTGGCGACCGCATGCCGGCGTCGCCCGCCGCACGGCAGCCGTGGCCTGACACCGCGCCCACGCGCCCGCCTTCAACTGCCAGTGCCCGCGCGCTCACTCACTCCCGCCCGCATTTCTTCTTCTCCCCTCCAGAGCCGAGCGCCCGAGCTCCGCCCTCGCCGCGCCCGCAGCTCCGCCGGCGTCAAGCTCCCGCACCGCCGCGCCATTCCTCGATTGCTCGCGCCCACAACTCCGCCTCGCCTTCCTTCGGCTCACGCTCGCGCTTGCGCCGCCTTCCGAGCCCTGGGTGAGCTTCCCCGCACCTCGCCATCGACGGCCATGGCGCCGCCGTGCTCGGCCGCCATGGAAACCGTCTTCCTTCTCCCCTCCAGCCTCGCCTAGCTACCCTGCCGAACTCGCCTTCTCCTCGCACACCTCCTGCGCTCACTTGCTTGCGCTGCCGTGGCCGGAGATGGCCGCCGGCCGCTGGCCGAGCCGCGCCGTCGCGCCAGCGCGCACCCCGGCGAAGCACCCTGCCTCGGCTGGCCAGGCCGAGCCAGGCCGTGGGCTGACGCCCTGTTGGGCCGTCTCCCCTCCCTCGCGCTCGGGCCGCGCAGGCCGGTGATGGCCGTGGGCCAGCTGTTCCCCACGGGCCGGCCCAGTATTTCTTAAATGAATTGATTTCCATTTATTAATTGTTATTTGAAATCTGAAATGGTTTGAAAAATGTTTGGATGATCAAACTTGCTCCAAATTTGTTGAAACAAATTTTGCTAGGTTCCTTATCATCAGATCTACTTGGGAAAATTTTTGCATGTCATTTTTGGGATACTTTTCTGTAGGATTTTATTTAATCATGGATATTGCTGATAACTTGAAAAATATGTAGAAAAATCTATAGTCTGCAGAAAAATATGATTTCAAGTTTGTTAATCTTCTTAGGTCATGTACTTCCTAGGAAAAATATGTTTCATGCATGTGCTGTGGAAAACTTTGGAGGTGTAGTTCAAGTGCCTTTAATGGCTGATTTTTGTTATTTTTGCTAGAGAGCAAACTTTGTATAAAACATGCATGTGGTAATTTTTGGACAGTCATTATATGCTATTAAGAACCTAGGAAAAATACTAATTCTGTTGTTTGACACTTTTCATAGTACAAAGTAATTTCATGCTCATTTTTATGCTATAGCTTGTCATTTTTGTGTAGGGTAGTTTACTTATCCAAATGCCATGAAATTTTTATGGTAGTTTGTTTAGGATAGTATTAGGCTACTGTAATTTTCTCAGATTTTTAGGAGCATCAGAAATGTATGTTGCTATTCAAACCTATTATTATTTAGGGTTTAAGCAAGTGTTGCTTTAAGTGTGATTAAGAAATTAGTAAAGCTTTGGTGTATCTTTGAAGCATTTCATAAGATATGTTGATTTAACATATTAGTAGTAGAAGAGAATGCAGTAGATGACATGTGCTTGTAGTATAGTTTCTTGGATGATGTTGACTACCTTGCATTTAAACATATCCATTGCATTCATCTCCTTCGATGCACCGTTTGCATAATCACTTACGCGCATTGCATCATACAGGATCGCAAACCGAGAACCCAGTCGTCATACCCGAGGAGCCCGAGGAGCAGTTCGAGGTGCAGCAGCAGGAAGTGCCAGAAGCCGACGAGGAGGACGTTGAGGAGCTTCCGGAGTGCCCCGATCACCGTCCGAGCTCCTTCGAGAGAGGCAAGCCCCGGAGCATTTTTCTCCCAGGTTTGCAATTATTTAATTAAATGCTTTACTTAATTGATGCATTACGTTCAGGAGTTGTTTGCAACCGTTGCTGCATTATACCTTGCTTACCTTTGTTATACTATATCCTTGTTACCCTGGTATCCGCAGTCGAGTCAATGCTTAGCTGGCTTAGACCGGTAGAAGTCAGGTGATTTCCTGTCACCTGCGAGCTATAGGTGGTTACCTGGATCTGCTTGGATGACTATGAAGTCATGGTATAACTAAGTGTTAAATGAAGTTGAGACCGGACGGAGACTTGCAGAGTTTTGGACTGTAGTGCTTTCCGTCTGTGTCGATTAAGGACCGACCGTTGTTGGGCCTCGAGTCATGTTGAACGCATGCCTTACATTTAGCTGGCCGGATAAAGTACCTTCCGACCGCTGAAGCTGGGAGATTTTTCGGGCCGAGTAGATTGCCCGCAACGCACTGTACCGGAGCAGGTGTGGTAGGACACGGGGGCGGGATGATAAGACCAAAGTGCAGTCGGTCGGCCCCCGGGTACATGTGGTTCCTGGCAAACTCGAGATTCCTGGAAAGTTGACTCGGTGATCAATATCTCACTTTAGCGGGTGAGTGAGGTTTGTGTAAGGAATAAATCACCAGCTGGTTAGGAATCGATTCGAATCGCCATCGCTCCTGGATAGTGAGCACTTGACTTGAGTTACTTCATCGTAGTAAATGTTATGGAACACTTGGACAGTTATAATGAATATGACAGTAAGGAAGTTGTTTAATGATCATGGGTTATCATTATCTGCTTAATCACATGTTTACTCTAGTATAGGTGCAAATCTAGTTGACAGGTTAATAATAATTAACTTGGCAATAATGCTTTTAGAAAGGTTCTTGAAATGCTAAAAATGCTTCTTTTTGCAAACTGAGTCAGCTACCCTACTATAAAGCCCTTCATAATCCTTGGTGTCATTTATTTTCGGTTATGTCGGGTAAGTCTGGCTGAGTACCTTCTAGTACTCAGGGTTTTATTCCCACTTGTTGCAGATGGGCAGATGTATTACGGCTACTGTATCAACTGCCTTTATCCTGCGATGGGTGATGCTTAGGACCATGGGCATGGTCATTCCCTACGTCTCATCTGATGCTTTTGTTGGAGATGATCATTCGCTGGCACTATATTTGAACTCCGCGTGAGTGCGTGTGTGATTTGAACAAATGACTTCCGCTACTTTTATTCGAACTGGTTTGTAATAACTATGTTTAAACTCTGATGTATCTGAGATTGTGAACTTTTATGTAATATGTGATGGTGACCGCTAAACTTATTACGATCATGGCTGGGACACGAGTTGGTTTGAAATCCTTCGTGATTTCACGGACTACCAGGTTATACAGGGCTTAAGTTTGTTCGAATCGTCTGCTCTGGTGGATGATTTTCTTACTTAATTTCGTATAATTGGTCGGTTCTGTCACAGTGCTCTATAGGAGCGAATGTTGAATGAAAAAATCGTAAGACCAAATTTTTAAGGGAAGAAACGACATAACTATTCGATGTTCCAAGTGTTGGTGAGAATGTCGTCGTTATCGTCCTTTAGTCGGTAGGCGCCCGATCAGATCACTTCAGTCACCATATAGGGTCCTTCCCATGGTGGAGAGAGTTTGACTTGTTGTAGTCTGGGACTGCTTGGGTCGATAACTCCCCGAGCCATGGGAGCTCAGAAGAGTTGATGATGGTAGTGGCGAGCTCATAATGCTCGTGGTCGCACATGAAGGTGTGCGAGAAGGTGCTACCCACAGTGATGATGTCATTTAGTCCTTACATATTTAGCTTTAGGTAGGCATAGTTGGGGACCGCCATGAATTTGACATAGCATGGCTGCCCCATGACGGCATGGTAAGACCCCAGGAAGTCCACCACCTCGAAGGTAAGCACCTCCAAGCGAAAGTTGGCTTGGTCACCAAACATGACGGGTAGGTCGATCTACCCGAGCAGGTATGCCTGCACTCTCAGGATCATGCCATGGAAGGGAGAGCTCACCGGTCGGTGCTCCGACCAGGGGATGTGCATGGCATCGAGGGTGTCAATGTAGAGGATGCTGAGGCCGCTGCCTCCATCCATCAGCACCTTGGTGAGGTGCTTCTTGCAGACGATGGGGTCAACGATGAGTGGGTAGCATCCTGGTCTGGAATGTGGGATGGATGGTCCCTCTGATCAAAAGTCATCGAAGAATCTAACCAGTGGAGGAAGGTGGGGACCACCATTTCGGTGACGCATGCCTCTCTATAGCGCACTTTGTGCAGGCGCTTGGAGTAGACAACATTAGATCCCTAGAAGATCATGATGCATTCCTCAAGGTCAAGGAAGTTGTCCCCATCCTTGCCTATTGCACCTCCTTTCTTGGCTACCGCCTCCTTGCCCTTTCCTTCTTTCAGCCCGTCGGCCTATCGTAGGAAGCGCTTCAGGAGCTCACAGTCCTTATAGAGGTGTTTGATGGGGTAGGCATGGTTGGTGCATAGGCTATCCATGAGTTTGTCGAAGTGGTTAGACAGTCCCTGCTGGGGATGCTTGCCCATGTGATCAGCTGCGGTGACCAACGCGGTGTTGGTCGGTCGGCACCGATCATTTTTGTTCTTCTTGCCCCTCTATGTGGAGGGGCCCTCATCTCAGTTCTCGTGCTTGGCCCTGCCCTTGTCCTAGCCTCCATTGAAGACTACTCTGACCACCTCCTCGCTAGAGGTGTGGTTTGTGGTGACATCGAGCAGGTCACGTGCGGGTGGTACGGGGCTTCAGACAGCCAAGCTTATGGATCAGGGACTCACAGGATGTCTTGGAGAGGAATGAGCTGATGACGTCCACGTCGACAACATTGGGAAGGGAGTTGCATTGCTTTGAGAACCTATGGATGTAATCCCATAGGGACTCGTTGGGCTCCTGTTGGCAGCTCTTAAGGTCCCAGGAGTTCCCAGGGTAGGCGTACGTCCTTTTGGAAGTTCCCGATGAAGACCCTCTTGAGGTCCGCCCAGTCACGAATGCTATTGTGTGCTAGGAATTCGAGCCATGCTCAAACATGTTCCCCTATGCAGATGGAGAGGTACTGAATGATGAAGTGGTCATCATCTACTCTGGCTCGGTAGGCGAGCCAAAAGTCTTCGAGCCATATACTAGGGTTCATCTCCCCGGTATACTTGGTGATGTTGGTAAGTGGTTGAAAGCGCTGTGGGAACAATGCTCTCTAGATGCGCTAGCCAAAGGCCCATGGTCCTAGGCCATCCGGGTTGGGACTCCAGTCATTGGGTCAGTGACCATGCCTAGGGTGTGTTTACCGGTCTCCTCGGTGGTTCGGCCAGAGTCCGTGTCGTCTACTCTCACCACATGCCTAATGGATGTCATCATCATGCCAAGCCCAACACTGGTTGCTGATGCTGCTGTGAGCATCTTGTTTGGGCCCAAGGCATTCATGCATAGGCGGTTGGTGTGGAGCAGGTGCTGGGTTAGGCTGTGACATAGCTGCACCCTCCTATTCCATGCCTGGTGGCTATAGTGGCGAGTGGATGGAGCGATGCATCTGGTGCATCCCCACCCCTAGTGGGAAGAGAGGCTGCAAGTTGGTGTCATGACACGAAGCTCTCCACCTATTGAACGATGACTATCTCCACTAGTGCCCAGAGGTTTCGGTGGACTGGCTGTTCCTGTGGGTCGACGGGCTTGGGAAGGCCACGCAGAAGCATCACTGCCAAAGTGATGTTCTGACTAGCCCAAGCAAACTATGGGGGATTGTTCCCCCATTAATGATGTTGCACTGAACCTGGCAGGCGCGACCTCTGGCACCGCTCACCAGGTTATGCACATGGGGCACAGCATGTTGCACCAAGCATGCCAGTGTAGGTGGTGGCTGGTTCTACCGCTGTTGCCGTAGCTCCTTGCTATGCTCCTAGGCACATGCGAGGACATTCACGCGAGGGTCCAGAGGGGTGTGGGTCTGTAGAGACTCTACCACCATCGGTGGCTATCCTGGAGTGTATGCCATAGCGCACTCCCAAGATAGAGGGTGGCTGGGTGTTGTGACATCGCTGATGCTAGAGTTGTCGCTCTTAATATCGCCATCCATGGGGTTGTGAAAAGAGGCAGGAGTGTAGCTCGCCATCCCCATGAATTTGAATGTGAGAGGGGGCAGCACCAGCATCCTTTGGAGCCCCCAGGCATATGTGTCCGTGGGGTACGTGAGGCCATAGGGGAACTAGTCGCATGGTGGTCACAGCAGGGACAACGGGGTCCCTCCGAAGAGTCGGTGAAAGATAGTAAATAGCGAGTAAATAACAAAGCGTACATTACTCACAGTGGGGTTTGAGCAGAGCGTATGCTTGGAACGAAGCGTAGGTGCCTCACCATTGAAGTCGTCAGATGTCCTAGAGCTAATGGAGGGCGCCCCTCCAGCGGCCACCAGAACGAGTGCCTCCTCATAGAGGTGAAGCACGCTGAGCCAGTCGGCGATGAAGTCTAGGCTTCTAAAGAGGTAGGCCTAGGATGGCTCGAAGGCGGGTGGAACCCACATCTCAATAGGTGGTAGTGTGGGAAACTCCAGTGAGCTGAAGCGAGTCGTATCGCTCAAGCCCACCATGGTGAAGGTGGTGGAAAGGTTGGCCATCCAATGACCAAAAGCGTGAACATACGACATCTTCCCCACGGACGGTGCCAACAGTCGAGGTAGAAAGTGACCAACACATAAATTGTCAGTGCAGAAAGTGACCAACTAGTGAATATTTGTAGTTTTGCTGTACGTTGCGATCGGAGGTGGCCTAGCACTCAATGACACAAGATTTATACTGGTTTGGGCAATGTGCCCTACGTCTAGTCGGGGTCGGTTGGTGACTTTATTCCTAAGCCCAAGTGCTCAAAGTTTGCAGTGGGGTTACAAATGAGAGGGAGAAAGATGGGTGTACAAGAGGTCCGGTCAGCTCCGACCGGATGGGCCGAGAGTGACAAGAACTTCACTATGAGCTAAGTGTTCAAGCTGGTGCTTGAGGTCTAAACCTGGTGGTTCAGTGGTTGTGAGCTATCGATCTAAGGAACTCTGGCCTACTGGAATCGGTCTCCTTTGTTGGAGGAAGTGCACCCCCTTTTATAGATGAAGGGGATAGCTTTACAAGTGAGAGGGAAAGGGTGCGTATGCTACCGAGCCTTGTTGTCCACACCTACCGAGCCTTGTTGCCCACACCGGCAGGTACCAGATAATGGTAGGTGCCTACAACACTATTGATGTCACTGTAGAATGTCAGATGCATACAGGAGGTCATGCTGCCTTTTTTAGGGATGCTGGACGTCGGTACCTACAAATACTATTTGATGCCTAGAGGCATGTGAGGAGTCTCGCTATGTTCACCCAGTATGGTAAATCTTGGCACCCATACCGGTATTGATGCCCAGAGGCACGTGCAGGGCCTTACCGTATGGAGTTTTAGCGGCCCCTACAATACTATAGAGGGAGATGTCGGTGCCTACAATACTATTCCATGCAGGGTATGGTCCCATGTATAGTTGTTTTGACTTGCGAGCCTTACCTTGCCTTTCTTCGCATGTCATCTGGTTCCTACTGAGCGAGCATCCCCGGTCGGATGGCTCCAGTCGGCTCTGAGTGCACCGTTCGGAGAAGAGTGGTGAGTAGGGTTCCTACGAGCCCCGGTCGTTAGGACGTGGGGTCAGAGTTGGAAGTAGCGCTTTGGGCCAGGCCTTTTGATCGAAGAGGGCATCCGGAGGCGGCTGGAGCCCGAATCGAGTGCTTCGGTCAGATAGGTGGGCCGAAGTAGCTGACAAGCGGGTGTTGTTCTTCTTGGGCTAGGCCTTCTGGTCGGTCGTTGGACTTCCCCTTTGCTCTGTTATTTTTAGACTCTTGGGCCAAGCCTAGGCGTAGAAGCCAATCCTCGAGGGACCCTAGGTTTATGAACCTAACCGGAGCCCCCGAGCCCCTGGGTGATTCGGATAGAATCGTCCTAGGGATTTTTGTCTTGTCGATAGGTGTGTGTGAGCGCACCCACGGGTGTAGCCCCTGAGCCCCCAGGCGGTTCAGGCAAAGCCATCTGGGGGGGGTTTGTTTTAGCGGGCGTGTGTGCGTGTTTTTAGTCTAAGATGGAATTTTGTCAACCAAGGTGTCGTTGTTCAGCCGTGGCATGTTTAGCCACGAAGATTGGATTGAAACAGAACTTACTGATCCTAGATGCGTGCCATGGATCAGGCGAGGAAGTTAGTTTGGACGTGAGAGGGCTCACTAATCCTGGCGTCGATGCACGCCGTGGGATTGGGTGAGGGAGTTAGTTTGGATAGACCCTAGCGTCGGTGCGCGCCGTGGTTTTGAAATGGTTAGTTCAGGGGACTAACAAGATCGAGCCCGTGGGTCCTAGTGTTGGTGCGCACCATGGGATCAAGCGGATTGGAGTCATGGATCCTTGGCCTTGGAGCAGCCTGGGCAGCCAAGGTAGTTAGTTCAGTTAGTTTTCACGTGAGTTCGGAGTCGTGGTCCTTGGATTTTTGGAGCGTAGTCGAAAATGAAGCCATTACGCGAGTTCAAAGTCGCGGTCCCAAGCCATAGCCAGATGTCGTAGATCCTGTCGACACAAGTTTAGGGTTGCGGTCCCTATATTTTTTGGAGTGCAGATGAAGCGTAGTTAGTTAGTTAAAGATCGGATGAGGCGGTGCTCGCAGATCCTAGCATCGGTGTGCACCGTGGGACCGGGCGAGTCATAGTCGTGGATCTAGCGAGTTTGAGGTTGCTTCCTTGGCGTTTGTCTTGATCCCTTGAGCCCTGTTAGGACTTCATGGGGGTCGATGTGAGTTGTGTGCGTTACCCCCATCTGGTTCCTCACAAACTGGAGGGGCTAAGTTTCGTTGCTTGTCCCGATCGCTCGGGCTCAAAGACTAGCTCGGTGAGTTTGCTAATGGGTGTGATCGAGCGGAATCTAGGACCATCGTTTGTGACAGGGTTGGCATAGCCCTCTTGTGACATTCCACTACTCCTTTACCCATAACCCGATAGATGCCTAGGTCATTCCAGATACTGACCCGGGTGGCCTAACGGCCTCCCCTCGATAGAGATTCTGTGGGTCTGGCGAGAGGTTTAGGATCAAATGAGAAGGTTGAGATGATCCGGTCTGCCAGATCGGGTGAGGGCCGCACGGTGCTCATCTATGGTTTTCTCCCCTGGCTCTGTTAGTTGCTCATGTCGAATGAGGCAACCGCCGCTTTGTGACACAACACGGAGCGTTTTGATGCATTTCGCTGCACGTGCGATGCTTAGTTCCTGAGCCCTCGGGTGGTTTAGGGCCCGAATCATCCAGGAGGCATGGGCATATGGAATGAAATGCGCGTATGGATGTATGAAATGATTTATAATGAAATAGAGGGGGTTTGATAGTGTTTACCTTGACGACTGGGGTGACGGGGCTCGGAGAGCTTTAGTCGAAAATGTCCGACCGGGACCTGTGCTCGTCATCCGTGATGGAATTGGCATGGCCCACATGGGGCATCCCTTTGCTTCCTACCTATGTCTCAGGTTGGCCAGTTAATAAAGTTTGATGATATTTCTTTTTAGCCATGGTGGCCATACCTTGGTAGCTGCCTCGACTGCATGAGAAGGTTGGGAGCTCCATGTTCTTCTACTGAGCATCTATGGGTGTGATGTCCTTGAGGTACCTGTTGTGCTTACCGAAGCCGAGGGAGCGGAACCGAGTGGATTCCTAGCGGTTGTAGTGGTATTTGTAGTAGTAGAAAATGTAAAAGTTAAGTTTGTGGGTGAGTCCTCGTGTGAACAGTTTTTTGTATTAATGAATACATCAGTATTGTCCTTGTGACAGAACCACAACATCTATTCTCTATTTATATCCTAGCATAATCTTTGTTCTTATCCTTTTTCTCTCGTACCTGCCCAATTGTCCCGTAGGGTGCCACCTTGGGAGTCTAGGGCGTGGCCCGCGGGGCTCGATTGCTCATATCCGTAGGGAAAGGCAGGGTGCGTTCGGTTGGGAGTAAGAATAGAGTTATGTAGGGTAATCAAAGACATGGAATGTGTTTTTGTTTGGAGACAAAGTTGTTTATTATGTGATAGTAAAAAGAAAAGAGAGGTAATATTCAATATTGTACCCTTATGGAGCCCCCGAGCGACCCAGGCTGAAAGTGTTTCGGGCAGGGGTGCCCTTACGGGAGCATGTTTTAACTAAAAAGCAGTTTAGACCAAATTTAGGGGAAAAATGACGTAGCTATTCAATGTTCCAAGTGTTGGTGAGAGCATTGCCGTTGTTGTCCTCTAGTCGGTAGGTGCTTGGTCAGATTACTTCGATCACTGTATAGGGCCCTTCCCATGGTGGAGAGAGCTTGTGTTTTTCCTTCATTGATTGGGTCCTTCGGAGTTCAAGATCGCCGACTTCGAGTATCCTTCCCCTGATCTTCCTTTCGTGGTACCTGCGGAGGGTTTGTTGGTAGTGAGTGGAGCGGATGATGGTCATTTCATGGGCCTCTTCGAGTAGGTCGATCGTGTCTTGTTGAGCCTCCGTAGCTCGGTCACGGTCGAAAGCCTTCACTCTTGGTGCGCCATGGTCGAGGTCAGAGGGCAACACTGCCTCAACTCCATAGGCTAGGAAGAAGGGTGTGAATCTTGTGGATCAGTTTGGGGTTGTTCTTAGGCTCTAGAGGATCGCTGGAACCTCTGCTACCCATTGCCCAGTGTACATGTTGAGTCGATTGAAAATGCATGACTTAAGTCCCCGGAGGACCATGCCATTGGCACGTTCGACCTAACTGTTAGTTCATGGATGTCCGACTAAAGCCTAGTCGATCCTGATACCATATCCATCGCTGAAGTCTAGGAACTTTTTTCGGTGAAGTTAGTCCCGTGGTCAGTGATGATATAATTAGGAACACCAAACCGGTAGATGATGTTGAGGAAGAATTTGACTGCCTCCTCCAACCGAATGTTGGTGATGGGTTTGGCCTCTATCCACTTGGTGAATTTGTCGACCGCTACGAGTAGGTGGGTGAAACCACCTAGGGCCTTTTTGAGGGGTCCTACCATGTTGAGGCCCTAGACCGCAAACGGCCAGGTGATGGGGATGGTTTGGAGCTCTTGTGTCAGCAAATGGGTTTGCCAAGTGTAGAACTGGCATCCTTCACACATGCAGACAACCTCCTTCGCATCTCATAGCGTAGTGGGCTAGTAAAAACCTTGGCAGAAGGCTTTTCCGACCAGCAACCTTGGGGCCATGTGATGCCCACAAATGCCAGCATGGACCTCGACGAGGAGCTGCCTCCCTTGATCGGTGGGGATACACTTCATGAGTACTCCTGATGGGCTCTGTTTGTAGAGCTTGTCACCGAGCGTGATGAAGGTCTTTGCACGCCAAGCGATCCATTGGGCTTCAGTCCTTTCGGGTGGGAGAACCTCCTCGAGGAGGTAGGCGAGTAGCAGTACTTGCCAGTCAGTTTGATCGAGTGTTAGTACGGTAACATTCACGGGTGACATAGAGGTACTAGGGTCGGAGCCCCTAGGCGCTGGCTAGGCGTCGGGGTCGGAGCCCCCGAGCACTGGTTGGGCATCGGGGTGTGTCTGGGTCAGACCTTCTAGGATGCGGGCGGACGGCTCATGGATGTCATTGATGAAGACCTCGCTTGGGGATGGATCCCGCCAGGCGGCCAGTTTCGTGAGGAAATTGACGACATCATTGTCCCTTCGACGGACATGATGCAATTCGATCCCCTGGAATTTGTCCTTGAGTTTGCGCACCTCTTGGTAGTATGCTATCATGAGGGGGCTTTTGCAGGAGGACTCCTTCATGACTTGATCAATGACTAGTTTTGAGTTGCTGCAGACGTAGAGTCATGTAGCACCGAACTCGATGGCGATGCAAAGCCCATTGATAAGGGCCTCATATTCCGTGGCATTGTTTGAAGCCAAGAAGTGGTGGCGGATGGTGTAGCGGAGCCTACTCCTATCTGGGGATATTAGAACCACTCCGGCCCTCGAGCCAGGTGCCATTATGGACTCGTCAAAGTACATTGTCCAGCACTCTGGGTGACGTCCGGGGTCGGTAGCTAGACCTCTGTCAATTCGGCGACAAAATCCGCGAGAGCCTGAGACTTGATAGCGGTGCGGGGGCTATATCTGATGTCATGGCCCATGAGTTCAAGTGCCCACTTGGAGATTCGTCCCATGGCATCGCGGTTGTGGATGATGTCTCTGAGCGGGTACGAAGTGACAACTGTGGCTTCGTGGTCGGTGAAGTAGTGTAGGAGCTTCCTGGTCACCATTAGTATGGCGTATAGGAGTTTCTGCACCTGGGGGTACCGACCTTGGGGTTGGTAAGCACTTCTCCAATGAAGTATACAAGTCATTGTACCTTGAGCTGGTGTCCCAGTTCCTCCCTCTCGATGACCAGGGCAGCGCTCACCACATGGTTACTTGCCGCAATGTAAAGGAGGAGGGGTTCTCCCCGTTCGGGAGCAATGAGGATTGGGGCCAACATAAAGGACACTTTGAGGCTCTCAAGAGCTTGCTGGGCTTCCTTAGTCTAGACAAAGGCATCCGTCTTTTTGAGGAGCCTATAGAGTGGCATCCCCCGTTCGCGGAGCCAAGAGATGAAGTGGCTTAGGGCAGCCAGGCAGCCGGTGAGCCTCTACATGCCTTTGACATTGCGTATGGGACCGATGTTGGAGATGGCTGTGATCTTTTTGGGGTTGGCCTCGATGCCGCACTTGGATATGATGTATCCGAGCAGCTTCCCCTTTAGAACCCCGAAAACACATTTTTTAGGATTCAGCTTGATGTTGAACCTTCGGAGGTTCACGAACGTCGCGGCGAAGTTTGAGATTAGATTGCACGCTTGAGCTATTTTGACCACTATGTCATCAACATAGACGGCAATTGTTGGTTTCAGCCGTTTGACCTGATCAGGCTGATTGGGTGGGTCGATTTGGTCAGCGAAGCATTGCTGCATGCACCTTTGGTAGGTGGCGCCAGCATTCTTCAAGCCAAAAGGCATGGTCACTTAGCAGTATGAACCATATGGGGTGATGAATGAGGTTGTGAGTTGATCAAACTCTTTCATCGCGATCTAGTGATAGCTTGAGTAGGTGTCTAGAAAGGAGAGGATCTCGCAACCCGAGGTGGAGTCAATTATCTAGTCTATGCGCGGCAAGGGAAAGTGATCCTTTGGACATGCCTTGTTGAGTCTAGTATAGTCAACGCACATTCTCCACTTCTCAGTCTTTTTCTGACAAGGACGGGATTGGTGAGCCAGTCAGAGTGGAAAACCTCCCTGATGCATCCTGCTGCCAAGAGCTTGGCGATCTCTTCACCTATGGCCCTACGCCTCTCATCGTCGAAATGACGCAGGCATTGCTTGGTGGGCTTTGAGCCTGGGATAAGGCATAGTGTGTGCTCGGCGACCTCCTATAGTATCCCTGGCATGTCAGAAGGCTGCCATGAGAAGACATCATGATTGTCGCGTAGGAAGTCGATGAGCTCGCATTCCTATTGGGCTAGGAGCTAGGTCCCGATTCACACCATTTTGGCTTGGTCGGTGGGGTCGACACCCACCGCCTTGGTTTCCTCGAGCAGGCGGAAGGCCATCGAGGAGGTCGGATTTGTTGCAGTCTAGGACTACTAGTGTTGATGACTCCTCGAGCTACAGGAGCTCAGATGAGTTGACGACCGTGGTGGCGAGCTCAGTAGTGCTCACGGTCGCATGCTGAAGGCATGCGAGAAGGCGCTACTCACTGGTGATGACTGCCATTTGGTCCTAGCATCTTCAGCTTGAGGTAGGTGTAGTTGGGGATTCGCCATGAATCTTGTGTAGCATGGCTGCCCTAAGATGGCATGGTAGGACCTAGGAAAGTCCACCACTTCAAAGGTGAGGACCTCCGAGCGGAAGTTGGCCCAGCTGCCAAACGTGACGGGCAGATCAATCTATCCAAGCAGGTATGCCTACGCTCTTGGGATTACCCATGGGAAGGGGGAGCCCACCAGGCGAAGCTCTGATCAGGGGGATGCGCATGGCATCGAGGGTGTCGATGTATAGGATGTTGAGGCCTACTGCCCCTGTCCATTAGCACCTTGGTGAGGCACTTCTTGCGGAATGATGGGGTCGACAACGAGTAGGTACCATCTTGGTCTTGCGATGTAGGAGGGATGGTCCATCTGATCAAAGGTGATTAGGGATTCTGACCAGCTGAGGAAGGAGGGACGGCCATCTCGGCGGTGCATACCACCATGTAGCGTACATTATGCTAGCATTTAGTCCAGTTGGCATCTGACCCACCGAAGATCATGTTGCACTCTTTAGGTTTGGGGAAACCATCTATGTCCTTGCCTACCGTGCCTCCCTTCTTGGCTACCGGCTCCTTACCATCTCCCTCCTTTGACCCACTAGCCTGTCAGAGGAAATGTTTGAAGAGCTCGCACTCCTTGTAGAGGTGCTTGATGGGGTAGGCATGGTTGGGGCATGGACCATCCATGAGTTTGTTGAAGTGGTCAGGCAGTCCCTATTGGGGCTGCTTGGCCGCATGATCAGCCACGGCGACCAGCACGGGGCTATCCGACCGGCGTCGATCTTTTTTGTTTTTCTTGCCCCTCTACATGGAGGGGCCTTCATCTAGGTCTGTGCGCTTGGCTTTGAGCTTGTCCCGGCCTCCACCGAAGACTGCTCCGACTGCCTCCTTGCTAGAGGCGTGGTTGGTGGTGACGTCGAGTAGGTCGCGGGTTGTATGGGGTTTCAAGCAGCCAAGCTTGTGGATTAGGGACTCATAGTTTGTCCTAGAGAGGAACGCACTGATGATGTCTGCGTCGAAGACATCGGGGAGAGAGTTGCATTGTTGGGAGAACCTATGGATGTAATCCCACGGGGACTCGTTGGGCTTCTGCTGACAACTCTTGATGTCCCAGGAGTTTCCTAGGTGGACGTACGTCCCTAGGAAATTCTTGACGAAGATCCTCTTGAGGTCCATCCAGTCGCGAATGCTGTCGTGCGGAAGGAATTCGAGCCATGCCCAAACATGTTCCCCACTCAAATGGGAAGGTATTGAATGATGAAATAGTCATCATCCACTCCTCCGGCCCGACAGGCGAGCCGGAAGTCTTTGAGCCAAATGCCTGGGTTGGTCTCCCTAGTGTATTTGGTGATGTTAGTGGGCAGCCAGAAATGCCACAGGAACGGTGCTCTCTGGATACACCGACTGAAGGCCCATGGCCCTAGGCCCTCAGGGCTGGGGCTCCGATCGTCTAGCCAGCGACCACACCTGGGGCGCATTTCTTTGCTTCCCTCGATGGTTTGGCTAGGGTCCATGTCGCCTGCTGCCGTATGGTGGACATCATTATCGTGTCGAGCCTGATGCCAGTTGATGATGATGTTGCGAGCATCCTGGTGTGGATCGGGCCACTTGTGTACCGATGGTTGTTGTGGAGTAGGCGCTAGGTTGGATCGTGGCATGACTGCCGCACCCTGAGCCAGGCCTGACGGCTGTGGCGGCGAGCAAATGGAGCGATCTGTTTGGTGCGTCCTCATCCCCCTAGTGGGGAGAGAGGGCGTGGGTTGGAGTTGCATCACAGAGCTTTCCGCCTGCTGTTCGGCGGTGGCTTCTACTAGAACCTGTAGGTTCTAGTAGACTGCCCACTCCTAGGAGTCGGCATGCTCGGGAACACTACGCAGAAGCATTGCTGCAGTGGCGATGTTCTGGATAGCCTGAGTGAATTGAGGGAGATCATTCCCCTCATTCATGATGTCGTGTTGGACCTGACGGGCGCAACCATGGGCGCCGCCCGCTGGGCCATGCGCATGGGGCGCAACGGGGTATACTAATGGCACTGACGCAGGCGGCGGCTGGTTCTACCATCGTTGTTGTAATTCCTCAGTGTGTGCTTGCATAGACACGAGGGTCCCCGCATGTGGGTCCAAAGGGGTGTGAGTTTGCGTAGACTCCGCAACCATCGGCGGCTGTCCTAGAGCGTCTCCCATAGCGAACTCCTAGGACGGATGGTGGCAGGGCACCACATCACCGATGCTGGAACCATCGCTCTCACCATCACCATCTAGGAGTTCATGGGAAATGGTAGGAACGTAGCCTGCCATTCCCACGAACTCGGACGTGAGGGTGGATGGTGCCAGCATCCTTGCCCCTGAACATATGCGTCCACAGAGGATGCAAGGCCATAGGGGAACCGATCGTACGGTGTTTGTGGCATGGGCGGTACATTCCCTCTAGGTGATTGGTGGGAGATAGTAAATAAAGAGCGAATAGTAGTACGCATATTACTTATAGTGGGGTTTGAGCAGAGAGTTTGCTCAAAATGAAGCACAGATGCCACGCTGTCGAAGTCACACGTCCCGGAGTCGATGGAGGATGTCTCTTCGATGGGTGCCATGTTGCGAGTCTCCTCATGGAGGTGGAGTACGCCGAGCTGATCGGCGACGAAGTCCAGGCTTCTAAAGAGGAAGGCCTAGGATGGCTCGAAAATGGGTGGAACCCGCATCTCGGTGGGTGAGAGTGCGGGAAACTCCAACGAGCCGAAGCGAATCGTATCGCCCGAGCCAGCCACGGCGGGGGTGGCGGAAGTATGGGACATCTAATGAATAAAAAAGTGTTGAATGTATAGCATCTTCCCCACGGACGGCGCCAACTGTCGGTGCAAAAAGTGACCAACTAGTGAATATTTGTAGTTTTACTGTACATTGCGATCGGAGGTGGCCTAGCACTCAATGACATAGGATTTATACTGGTTCGGGCAATGTGCCCTACATCCAGTAGGGGTCGGTCGGTGACTTTATTCCTAAGCCTAGGTGCTCGAAGTTTGCAGTGGGGTTACAAACAAGAGGGAGAAAGATGGGGTATACAAGAGGTCTAGTCGGCTCCGATCGGAAGGGCCGAGAGTGATAGGAACTTCGCTATGAGCTAAGTGTTCAAGCGGGTGCTTGAGGTCTGAACTTGGTGGTTCTGTGGTTGTGAGCTATTGATCTAAGGAACTCTGGCCTACTGGAATTGGTCTCCTTTGTTGGAGGAAGCGCACCCTCTTTTATAGATGAAGGGGACAACTTTACAAGTGAGAGGGAAAGGGTGCGTATGCTACCAAGCCTTGTTGTCCATGCCTACCGAGCCTTGTTGCCCACACTGGTGGGTACCAGATAATGTTAGGCACCTACAACACTATTGATGTCACTATAGAATGTCAGATGCATACGGGAGGTTGTGCTGCCTTTTTTAGGGATGGTGGACGTCGGTACCTGCAAATACTGTTTGACACCTAGAGGCATGTGAGGAGTCTCACTATGTTCACCAGGTATGGTAAATCCTAGCGCCCATACCACTATTGATGCCCAGAGGCACGTGGAGGGCCTTACCGTATGGAGTTTTAGCAGCCCCTACATTACTGTAGAGGGAGATGTCGATGCCTACAATATTGTTCCATGCAGGGTATGGTCCCTGGTATAGTGGTTTTGACTTGTGAGCCTTGCCTTGCCTTTCTCCACACGTCTTCTAGTTCCTACCGAGCGAGTGTCCCTAGTTGGATGGCTCCAGTCGGCTCTGAGTGCACTGGTCAGAGAAGAGCAGCAAGCAGAGTTCCTACGAGCCCCGGTCGGAGGGACACAGGGTCGGAGTCAGAAGTAGAGCTTTGGGCTAGGCCTTCCGATTAGAGAGGGCATCCAGAGGCAGCTGGTGCTCGAATCGAGCGCTCTGGTCAGATAGGTGGGCCGAAGTAGCTAACGAGCGAGCATTGTTCTTCTCGGGCTAGGCCTTTTGGTCGGTCACTGGACCGCCCCTTTGCCCTATTGTTTTTAGACTCTTGGGCCAAGCATGGGCGTAGAAGCCGGTCCCCGAGAGACCCCAGGTTTATGAACCCAACATAAATATTTGTAGTTTTATCGTACGTTGTGATTGGATGTGGCCTAGCACTCAATGACACAAGGTTTATACTGGTTTAGGCAACGTGCCCTACATCCAGTTTAAGTCGATCGGTGACTTTACTCCTGAGCCTAGGTGCTTGAAGTTTGTTGTGGGCTTACAAATGGAAGGGAGTAAGATGGGGGTGCAAGAGGTTCGGTCAGACTCCGAACTAAAGGGCCGAGAGCGACGAGAGCTCCTACGTGTGCTAAGCATTCAAGCAAGTGCTCTATGTTTGTGAGATTGATCATGAATGGATCTGTTGGTGGTTGAATCATCCCTATTTGGTAGAGAGTGCATCCCCTTTTATAGATGAAGGGGATAGCCTTTACAAGTGAGAGATAGTATGCATGCTACTAAGTCTTGTTGCCCACGCCATTGGGTACAAGATAATTGTAGGTGCCCATATCACTGTTAATGTCAGATGCATGCGGTAGGTTCTATCATCTTCTTCTAGTATGGCGGATGCCGGTGCCTACCATACTGTTGATGCCTAGAGGCATGTGGGGGGTTTTACCATGTTTACCCGGTATGGGAGTTGAGGGCGCCCACAACACTATAGGGCAAATGTTGGCCACCACAACACTGTAGGGGCTCTGACATGCCTAGAAGATGGCAGGGCACCATTTTAACATGCCCTATTGGTACTATGCTGTGGGTGTATGGGGTATGGTCCTTGGTATTATGGTTGACTTGAGGGCCCTGCCTTTACTTGCTCTGCTTGTTTCCTGGGTCCTCACCTAGCGGGCGTCCCTGGTCGGTTGATCCTAGTCGGCTTCGACTACGCTAGTCGGAGAAGAGCTGTAAGCAGAGGTTCGGTGTATCCCCTAGTCAGAGACACAGGGTCAAAGTCAGAAGTGGTGTTTGGCCAGGCCTTTCGGTCGGAGATATGGGTAGGAGTCAGAAGTGAACATCGTTCCTCCTGGCCAAGCCTTCTGGTTAGAGAGGCAGGTCAGAGTCAGAAGCAAGCACCATTCCTCTTTGGCCAGGCCTTCCAGTTAAAGATTGGGTTGCCCTTCTAGCCTGTCATTAGGTATATGGGCCAGCCTAGGAGTTGCGTGTCGTTCGCAACATCGTCTGCTAGGCCAAGCTTTTGCTAGGAAGCAGGTCCATGAGGGACCCCTAGTTTATGAACTCGACACTAGTATTGTGCGTCTGGCTTGGATGGTGTCCTTAAAGGACATGAGGTTTATACTGGTTCAGGCAGAAAGTCCCTACGTCTAGTTCATCGCTGCTGCTCATGTTACTAGTACTAAAAGTTTGCAGTAGGTGTTACAAATAGGCGAGAGAGGGATAGGTCCCAAGCCTCTAGTGAAAGGAATGAAAGGGTGTTGAGAGCTCGGTTGCTGCTCTTGTGTGTATCTAGATCTGATCGGTTCAAGGTTGGATCGGATCCCCTTCATGGGATGCCCTACTTTCCCTTTTATAGGCTAAGGGAAAGCACGAGTTATAGCGGAGGAAAAGAGAAGAACAAGAGAGAGAAGGATTCCTTCAGGATCGCTGGATCCTTATTATCCTTCATGCTGGTCCCCCCAACCTCATAGATGTCAACAAGGATAGCTCCATGTCATGGCCCTATCCATCACCAGTGCCATGTGTTGGTGTCGTTTACTGGTCATGGCATTCTATTCCATCATAGCGGACATCATGGTGAGCTGACACACCTATCAGCATCCGTATGGGGGTTAGAGAGAACAGCACTGGTATGCCTGACTCTAGTTCCTGATGTGAATCCTTAGGATATGGCCTATCGTGGCCATGGGTTACATCAGGGTGTGCCAATCTCTTCTGTGTTGTTAGAGTTTTGACCCAGGCCCATATGCTTGGACCTGGAGTGGTTGGCGGTGGTATGGGTCTCCATCGGGTGAGACAGAGCCCAGTGACCTCAGGGTCGGGTGAGGCAGAGCGTGAAACCCAAGGGTTGGGGCAAGGCAAAGCCCATGGCCTCTATGGTAGAACCTCCTAAGAAATCGGGCCCACTGTGCATCTATCGTTGTCTCAATAGACCTCTGATAGCATACACAAGTTCCCAACAACTTAACAGGTCTATCGGGTGTCCTTGGGAAACCCGAATCATCCACGAATCTTTTTCGAATAGGATCCCAATCACAGACATTGCAGATTACAACAATTTTCAATATACATATCAGAGATTATAAAGCTGGAAGATTTATGTTTTAATATTACAAACCAGTTGTTTCAAACTTACAAAACCATAAGTGTCATACAACCATAGTAGCGGGATCATATTACATTAACATTATTTATCATACAAACTAGTGCCTTGTCCAAAGGCCATTCATCATTCCTCATCGTCATCGACTTTAAACACTGACATGCAGTAGGGACCAAAACAAGCCTGTGCATGCGACTCACCTGCAACACGGGTTAACAAACCCTGAGTACAAAAGTACTCAACAAGACTGACCCTACGTAAAAGGGGGTGTAAGACTTTAGAGATGCAGGAGTTGGGGCAAGGTAAGGATGTAGCAAGACTCCAAAAGTTCTTTGCCAAAAGCTTACTATTTTTATCCTATTTTTAGGTTTTACCCCTAAGTCTTCTTGGTTCATTATCTCAAACTAAGTGTTCATATCCCATGTTCCAATCCTTCTCATTCCATTCCTTTTCTCAAATTTTAGTAATTCACCAATCCTGCATTGCTTCTATAATGAAACGAGTCTCCATATCCACGGAGCACCGGCAATTCGAATTGATTCAAGTCCTAGCTGGGGATTCCTTATCACACGACATATGTAGAACTTAATCTTGCATATATCAACCTCGCTATCGGATCCTCCTATACTAAGCCATCTCCACGCCACCTGAGAGCATAGCACACCTCCAATCCGGCCACATTCTAGCCACGAGGATACACGCTACTCCCGCCATCTCTCCACTCCTAGTGCGTGGGCATTCGTCTTAGTATCGGATTAGCCGAAGTAGGCTTACCGGAGTATGTGACCAATACTACAAAGTGTCTTATTCAGAAGATCCACAATGAGTGGCCTTTAAGCGACATAGTCGGCAACATTACCCAATATTCAGGATAAGTCACCCGACTAGTCTCTAGTTCATTCTATCTTCTTTCTTTCTTTGGCCAGAATGCCATCTTTGAGTGTATCAAAACTTTTACTTTGAAAGCCTACCATAAAGCATACTAAGCATTCTACGCCGTTGTAAACAAAATCATCTTCAAGGATGGTAAACAATTAACAAGGTAGGCAATGCATCAAGTAGGTAACATTTGAATTAATCAACTTAATGCAATAGGTAATATAGGTGATAAACTTTTCAAAGTAGACAAGGTAATGGTTTAATGCATAAACTGGGGCTTGCCTTCGTTGATGATCTCGGGTTCCGGATCAGTACCACAAATATCGAATCCTGAGACAACCAGGGATTCTTCCACAACTTGGTCAACTAGGATCGGTTCACTCTCGGATTCTACACAAAATAATAACATATGCTTCAACATGATGATAATGTAAACATGATGCTTTCATGGTGCATGAAATATAATAACACCTTGAGTACAACTTTCCTTCATGGTACAGTTGCAAGCCAACAAAACCAACTTGCAATTCTAATATCAAGGACCACACAAAAAATGTTTACTAAGAAATCCTACATTCTTCTAAAGAACTACCCAAAGTTTCACTCCAAAGTTCTTCCTTTAATGAATGTAATCATTCATTAACTATACTCTAACCAAACTTTAATAACCTAGGGCTATTGACCTAAGTGACTTGACTAAATTGATCTTGAAACCCTACTGGTCACAAAACATGACCAAAACAAGATCAAACCCTAAATTAACACTTAGGGTTTGCTTTTATCCATTTTTGAATTAATTTAGAAATAAGCCCAAAATGAATTTGTTCCAAATGACCTCAAAATTTTATGTAAGCTTCCTCATGACAAATTAGTGTACCAAAACAAATTTCATAATTTATGGAGTTATATAGTGGCCTACAAAAATCATGGAAATTATATTTATCAATTAATTGACTGAATTTTTGAACTTAACAATTTATTCAAATTTCAAGTTTCATATTTTTAAACCATAATAGAACATGTACAGAAGCTACACACAAATTTTCAGAATTTCTAGAGTGGTAATTATTTTCCTATGAATTTCCAAAGTTTCAGCACTATTCAAAAATCTAGAAAATACAAAACTTCACTGTTCTCTCCCTCTTCTCTCACTGACAGCTTGGGCCCGTTCGTCAGAGACACAAACAGAGGACACGGCGGCGCTGCCAGCTCCGGTCGGCCAAAACGCACTGACGGCGAGACTCCGGCGAGGCAGATCACACCAGCATGATCTACAACACCCCGCGAACCTATCCCGACCCCCAAAACAACAATAGGCGCACCGGAGGAAGCTCTACGCCGGCCATGGTGGCCATGGTGGCGCAGACACGGTGGTGCACAACACAACGCCGACTACAACACGGTAGAGATTAAAACGGAGAGAGCATCATGCTCAAGAGCTCACCGCGAACACGACGGTGTGCTTGGTGAAGGCAGAGACGGACTGGAGCATCCTGGCCATGGTGAGGTCGGTGGTGGCAGTACTTCAGCCGGCTCCGAGGAAGAAGACATCATGTGGTGGCGCTAGACTGCTAGAGGCGAGGCGAGCAGGCCTAGAAGGAGTAGCAGGGCAAGGTGGAGGTACTGGTAAGCGCAATTGGCATGAGGCGCTACGGTGACGATGAATTTCACGAGCATGGCAAAGTCGCCGGCGACGAGCAGATGAGAAGAAAAGAAGAACGACGACGGCGGGTGCTCCTATTTGTAGAAGGAGAAGGTGAGTCCAGCTTCGCCAGCTCCCGAACGAGGTCACCACGGTGACAAAAACGTGTCACCATGCGAGGAAGCGGTGAAGACGATCGGCGGTGGCAACTCGGTGGCGAGCAGGCAGTGGTGCTCTGCTGTCAACGGATTTTTTTGAAATATTTACAGAATTGCCACTAAGTTCATTTTACAAGTTACTCTCAAAATTTCTAAAGAAATTGAAAATCTCCAAAAATAAAAGTTGCTCAAAATTCAAAGTTCTACAACTTTGCTTAAATGAACATTTTCAAATTCTGCCTCCATTTTGAAATTTGGATTTGGGGTGAATGTGAGCATTTGAATCATTTCAAAATTACTCCAAATTTTATATGTAAACTTTAAAACTTTGAATACCAAAGTTGATCCTTATAAAATAAGCTTCAACTTTGCTTTTTGTCACACCCCCAAATTCCAAATGGATTTTGAAATAGACAGAAGGGGCAAAAAGGACTTTTATAATTTGAATTTGAATTTGAATTTGAATTCAAATTTAATTTGTTTACCTTTTTACTTAACTATGATTTTTGACCAGTTACATGGCCCATTAGGGTTATTTGAGTCAATTGACACATGGTCTCACATGATCACATGAAATTTGACACTTGTGGTCATGATCTTTATTTAGAGTTTTGGATCACATTACATCACATAACATAACAACTTATGAAATAAAGCTTACTTAGTGATTGTATTCAAAATTTTCTACTTTATGAATGTTTTGCAATGCATATGATGACATGTCAAGTTTTAGTGCTAGGTCAAAACACCAGAGGTGTTACAACCCTTCCCCCTTAAAGAAATCTCGTCCTGAGATTTAAAACCTAAGGCTAGGTAATGGAAAAGGAAATGTGTCAAGCTCACACATCATAACTTTGTTCAAGAAGCTAGTGAGGGGGTTTTCCATTCTTTTGACAAAAGAGACAAGTTACAACATAGACAAGGTATTGCAACTAAATAGAAGCGAAGAAGTCACGAAAGTTTTCTTCTAAGTAATCCTTAGACTCCCAAGTAGCTTCATCTTCAGTGTGTTGATTCCATTGTACTTTGTAGAACTTGATTGTACATCTTTGAGTGACTCGATCCTTCTAATCTAAGACTCTAATGGGGTACTCAGCATAAGTCAAATTAGGTTCTAGTTCTACATCACCAAAGTTGTTCACTTGGTCAGGTACTTGAAGACACTTCTTTAACTAGGATACATGGAAGATATCATGCAAAACTGACATATGATCTGGTAGCTTGACGCGATAGGTGACCGGTCCACATCGTTGTTGGATTTGAAAAGGACCGACATAATGGGGCGCCAACTTTCCCCGAATCCCAAAACGATGAACTCCTTTCATCGGTGACACCTTGAGGTAGACATGATCTCCCACTTTGAATTCTAGCGGTCGTCTCCTCTTATCAGCATAGCTTTTCTATCGGGATTGAGCTACCTTCATATTAGCTTGTATGAGTTTAACTTTCTATTCAGCTTCCTTGACCACATCCGGCCCAAAGAACCAACGTTCTCTAGCTTCTGACCAATTTAAAGGTGTCTGGCATCTATGGCTATACAATGCTTCGAATGGTGCCATTTTAATGCTCTCTTGATAGCTATTGTTATATGAGAATTCAGCTAAGGGAAGGCATTCATCCCATTTAGCACCACAGGAAAGGACACATGCTCTCAACATATCTTTAAGAATTTGATTTACCCTTTTAGTCTGTCCATCTATTTGCGGATGATAAGTAGAACTGCGGATAAGTTTGGTTCCCAAAGACTCATGTAGACTTTTCCAAAACTTGGATACGAACAATGACCCTCTGTCAGAGACAATGGTCTTGGGTGCCCCATGCAGACTGAAGATTCTATCAAGATAAAGCTTTGCATACTATTCCACTCGATATTTATCTCTGACTGGTAAGAAATGAGCTATCTTGGTTAGGCGATCAACAATAACCCATATTGAATTATAGCCTGCAGATGTCCTAGGCAATCCCACGATGAAGTCCATACAGATATCTTCCCACTTCCAAGATGGAACTAGCAATGAATGTAATGGACCTGCAGTCTTCATGTGAACCGCTTTGACTCTCTGACAAGTATCACATTTGGCCACATATTGAGCTATTTCTATTTTCATTTTGGTCCACCAATATTTCTTTCTCAGATCATGATACATTTTGTTGCTACCTGGATGAATGGAGTATCTTGTAGAATGAGCTTCATCAAGAATCTGCTTTTGCAGTTCCAGACTTTTGGGTACTACCAATCTATCTTTGAACCATATGACATCGAATTCATCAATATTGAAACATGTTGGTTTTCCAGATCTGACTTTATCTTTGATATGGGCTATACCCTTACTTTTCCATTGAGCAGCAATGATCTTATCTTTGATAGTGGACTCAACTGCAATATTGGACAGGGAACCTTGTTCTATGATTTGTAAATTCAGATGCTCCATCTCTTGACACAATGTTCATTGCATAGGTTTCATAGTCAGACAATGGCAATGACTCTTGCGACTTAGGGCATCGGCAACCACATTAGCCTTGTTTGGATGATAATGCACTTCTAAGCCATAATCTTTGATAAGTTCTAACCATCTTCTTTGCCTCATATTCAACTCTGACTGAGTGAAGATATATTTCAAACTTTTGTGATCTGTATAGATATGACAGATATTGCCCAATAAATAATGTCGCCAAACCTTGAGTGCATGAACAATAGCGGGTAATTCAAGATCATGGGTGGGATAATGTTGTTCATGCTTCTTGAGTTGTCTAGAAGCATACGCTATGACTCTGCCTTCTTGCATAAGAACACAGAAAATACTAATTCCAGATGCATCACAATAGATATCAAACGGCCTCTCGATATCAGGTTGTGCTAATACTGGTGCAGTTGTCAGCAACTTCTTTAATGTTTGAAAGGCCTTCTCACATTCTATTGACCATACAAACTTAGTTTGATTTTTCAGTAGTTCAGTAATCAACTTCACAATTCTGGAGAAGTCATTAATGAACCAACGATAATAACCTGCCAACCCCAGAAAACTACAAACTTGATGAATAGTGGTAGGTGCTCTCCAGTTAAGGACTTCTTCTACCTTGCTCGGATCAACAGCTATACCTTCAGCAGATAACACATGACCTAGAAATTGTACTTCCTCTAACCAGAATGCACATTTACTGAATTTGGCATATAATTTGTGGTCTCTTAATCGTTGTAGAACAATGCGGAGATGTTCCGCATGTTCCTCTTTGCTCTTAGAATAGATAAGAATGTCATCAATGAACACCACTACAAACTTATCCAACTCAGGCATGAAAACTGAGTTCATCAGGTACATGAAATGAGCTGGGGCATTGGTCAGCCCAAAAGACATGACTAAATACTCATATAGACCATATCGGGTAGTAAACGCTGTCTTCGGCACATCTTCTTGTCTGATCTTAATCTGGTGATAGCCTAATCTCAAGTCTATCTTCGAGAACACCTTAGCTCCCGCAAGTTGATCAAAAAGCAAATCAATTCGGGGTAAGGGGTATTTGTTCTTTATGGTGACTTCATTTGACGGCCGATAGTCAATACATAACCTTAAGGTTTGGTTCTTTTTCTTCATGAAGATAGCAAGGCATCCCCAAGGTGATGAACTGGGTTGAATGAAACCCTTGTCTAACAACTCTTGTAGTTGGATTTTTAATTCTACTAGTTCTTTGGGTGGCATCCTATATGCTCTTCTGGACACAGGTGTTGTTCCTGGTTTTAGATCAATTCTAAACTCTACATCTCGATCTGGTGGCAGACCATGTAGATCATCGGGAAAGACATCTGTAAATTCACATACCACCGGAATTTTCTCGGCTTCTTCAACAGTAGTTGCACAGACTATTCCAACCATACTCTTAGGAAAGGGAAGTTGGATAAGAAGTTGGGTTTTGCTGTCAGGTACATTTACCCTTATGGTTCTACGCATGACATCTATGATAGCCCCGTGTTGAGTTAACTAGTTCATACCAAGGATCACATCTATATCTTGATCCTTTAATATCAGCATGTTGGTAGGGAACTCATATCCTCCCAAATCAATAGGTACATCCTGAACTATCTCCCTTGTACAGATTCATCCCTATATATGATATGGTTCTTTTGTTTCCCCAATAGTTATCCCATGCTTCACAACAAATGTACGATTGATGAATGTATGGGATGCACTAGAATCAAATAAGGTAATTGCAGGATGCTTAGCAATGGGAAACATACCAATCATTACTGGTTCTCCTTCTGGAATAGATTCCACTTGAGTATAGAAGACCCTTCCAGTTTTCTTCTTAGCCTGACCCTTTTGACTGTTCTAAGCATTGCCCTTGTACTGATTCTGAGCTTGAGTAACAGGGGCTTTAGGTGCATTAGGATCACTCTTCCTGGGATACGGACATTCTCAGGAAAAGTGTCCTAGTTTACCACAATTATAACATGGATAATTGTGATTCTAGGGAGTAGCAGTGTAGTTTGCATTATTTGTATTCTTTTGCTGCTGCGGTGCTTGATGAGGATAAGGCATATTAATTGTAGGGCGAATAAAGATTTGCTACCTGCTTTGGCCTTGTTGTGGGTGGAATGGCGCACGGCCATGATTCTAAGGATGGTAGACCATCTTTTGATGCTTTCCACTTGATGATCCGGAAGCAGATACTCTCTTTTTCTTTGCCTCCTTGTGTCGGCGGTAATTCTCCTCTGAAGCGATAGCAATCTTGACTGTCTCATGATAAGTTGCATTGCCACAAGTTGCTATCATGGTCTGAAGTTTGGTGTTTAGGCCTCTTAGGAAATGATTCTTCTTCTTCCTGTTAGTATTCACATACTTTATAGCATACTGTGATAGATGATTGAAGCGCCCAACATAGTGCATCACCGGGTGCTCCCCTTGCTTAAGAGCCAAAAACTCTTCTAACTTCATGGTCATCACACCATCTGGAATATAGTGTGCCCTGAAGGCATCCTTAAACTCTATCCAGGTGATTTGATGACCAGCGGGCTGTACAGCTACCAAATTTGCCCACCAGGCACCAGCAGCTCCTCGGAGTTGCTGTGCCGCAAACCTTGGTTTCTAAATCTCAGTACAGTGAATTAGCTCAAACTTTTTCTCTATTGTCCTAAGCCAATCGTTAGCTTCTAAAGGCTCTTCTACCTTAGAGAACATAGGTGGATGTGTGTCAATAAAATCAATATAGGTTGACTCATCATTTCCATTATTACGGCGGCCACAATTAGGGTGTGGTGCTTGTTGGTTCTGAGCCAATTCCCTTAACAACCTAGCATTCTCTGCCATTGCATTAACGAGTGCGGCTATGGCATCTGCCATAGTCGGAGGCATTGGTGGAGGATTTGGGATATCATCATTATCATGCGAGGTACTTGCACAAGCTTGGGTGATAGGACGAGGCATCTGTTAGAGAGACACATTTATTTACATTATTATTTATTGAAAGCAGTTAAAAGGTTTCATGCTACAAAGGTTTACTTATTTATATTACATGTCTTGTATCCCACAAGACAACCCTGGTTTACTAGAAAAGCAGTAAAGGAACTATTACTACTCCAAGCTCTTAGTCATCGGTGTCCATGTCCATACCGGATGAAACCTCATCTTCATCTGAGAAGTACACTAATTCCTCAGGGTCCTCCTCCTCTTCTTCATCCTGGACTTCTCCTGGATCTATAATCATTTCTTCATCTATAACTTCACCATCCCCATGAGGAGGATGAAGTTGAGCGTACATCATGTGAACATTCTCATGATGAATGGCATTGTCCATCTCTAGGTCTTCTACGTAGAACTCCAACTCATGGATGCATTCGTTGGCCGCATCCTCTCATGTCCAGGCTTCATTCCGCAGCTCGGTGTTCATGGTGATGTCCCTTCACATTTCCGCTAGCTTCTCTTGATCTTTGGCATGAGCTTGATGAAGAGTGTTGAGCTCCATGGTAAGGTTCTTGATGTTGGTGGGATTGCTTGAAGATCCTTCATCTCCTAAGATCCTAGAACTTCCTTCACCAAGCTCATAGTTTTGCGGTGCCAACTGGTGACGAGGGACTCCATGAGGTCTGGTGGACTTGCGTGCGGTTATCTTGGTCTTTGCCATAGCCTATAGAAGTTAGGGTAGGACTATAAGAATAGCTTGAGGATAATGGAGGTTATCAAGAATGGGATTGACATTACTTACCCAACCACTTTTAAGGGGAATTATTATGCAAGGTGTTCAAGCATGATGCATGAATCGATCTTATGAATCTAGGTACAAAAGATTTATATAATCAAAAGTACTAGATTTTTAATACATAGGACAAACCTAATCATATTATCCACCATGAACTTTCAAATAAGATAGGATTGAGACTAGATCAGAGGTAAGAAGAAAGAAATTTGAACTTTAAAATATCAAGTTTACTTTCTTTGATCCAAATCAATTTGAAGGTTATCCAAAGTAACCTACAATGATCTTAGATAGAACCCGCTCTGATACCAGCTGTGGCAGAACCTCCTAAAAAATTGGGCCCACGTGCATCTATCGTTGTCTCAACAGACCTCTGATAGCGTACATAACTTCCCAACAACTTAACAGGTCTATCGGGTGTCCTCAGGAAACCCGAATCATCCATGAATCTTTTCCGAACAGGATCCCAATCACAGACATTGCAGATTACAATAGTTTTCAATATACATATCAGAGATTATAAAGTGGAAGATTTAAGTTTTAATATTACAAACCAGTTGTTTCAAACTTACAAAACCATAAGTGTCATACAACCATAGTAGCAGGATAATATTACATTAACATTATTTATCATACAAACTAGTGCCTTGTCCAAAGGACATTCATCATTCCTCATCATCATCGACTTCAAACACTGACATGCAGCAGGGACCAAAACAAGCCTGCGCATGCGACTCACTTGCAACAAGGGTTAACAAACCCTGAGTACAAAAGTACTCAACAAGATTGACCCAACGTAAAAGGGGGTGTAAGACTTTAGAGATGCAGGAGATGGGGCAAGGTAAGGATGTAGCAAGACTCCAAAAGTTCTTTGCCAAAAGCTTACTATTTTTTATCCTATTTTTAGGTTTTACCCCTAAGTCTTCTTGGTTCAATATCTCAAACTAAGTGTTCATATCCCATGTTCCAATCCTTCTCATTCCATTCCTTTTCTCAAATTTTAGTAATTCACTAGTCCTGCATTGCTTCTATAATGAAACGAGTCTCCTTATCCGTGGAGCACCAGCAATTCGAATTGATTCAAGTCCCAGCTGGGGATTCCTTATCACATGACATATGTAGAACTTAATCTTGCATATATCAACCTCGCTACTAGATCCTCCTATACTAAGCCATCTCCATGCCACCCGAGAGCACAGCACACCTCCAATCCGGCCACATTCCAGCCACGAGGGTACATGCTACTCCCGCCATCTCTCCTCTCCCAGTGCGTGGGCATTCATCTTAGTATCGGATTAGCCGAAGTAGGCTTACCGAAGTATGTGACCAGCACTACAAAGTGTCTCGTTCAGATGATCCACAATGAGTGGCCTTCAAGCGACATAGTCGGCAACATTACCCAATATTCAGGATAAGTCACCCGACTAGTCTCTAGTTCATTCTATCTTCTTTCTTTCTTTGGCTAGAATGCCATCTTTGAGTGTATCGAAACTTTTACTTTGAAAGACTACCATAAAGCATACTAAGCATTCTACGCCTTTGTAAATAAAATCATCTTCAAGGATGGTAAACAATTAACAAGGTAGGCAATGCATCAAGTAGGTAACATTTGAATTAATCAACTTAATGCAATAGGTAACATAGGTGATAAACTTTTCAAAGTAAACAAGGTAATGGTTTAATGCATAAACCGAGGCTTGCCTTCGTTGACGATCTCGGGTTCTGGATTAGTACCACAAATATCGAATCCCGAGACAACCGGGGATTCTTCCACAACTTGCTCAACTAGGATCGATTCACTCTCAGATTCTACACGAAATAATAACATATGCTTCAACATGATGATAATGTAAACATGATGCTTTCATGGTGCATGAAATATAATAACACCTTGAGTACAACTTTCCTTCATGGTACAGTTGCAAGCCAACAAAACCAACTTGCAATTCTACCATCAAGGACCACACAAAAAAATGTTTACTAAGAAATCCTACATTCTTCTAAAGAACTACCCAAAGTTTCACTCCAAAGTTCTTCCTTTAATGAATGTAATCATTCATTAACTATATTCTAACCAAACTTTAATAACCTAGGGCTATTGACCTAAGTGACTTGACTAAATTGATCTTGAAACCCTACTGGTCACAAAACATGATCAAAACAAGATCAAACCCTAAACTAATACTTAGGGTTTGCTTTTATCCATTTTTGAATTAATTTAAAATAAGCCCAAAATGAATTTGTTCCAAATGACCTCAAAATTTTATGTAAGCTTCCTCATGACAAATTAGTGTACCAAAACAAATTTCATAATTTTTGGAGTTATACAGTGGCCTACAAAAATCATGGAAATTACATTTATCAATTAATTGACTGAATTTTTGAACATTAAAAATTTATTCAAATTTCAAGTTTCATATTTTTAAACCATAATAGAACATGTACAAAAGCTACACACAAATTTTTAGAATTTCTAGAGCTGTAATTATTTTCCTATGAATTTCTAAAGTTTTAGCACTATTCAAAAATCCAGAAAATACAAAACCTCACTGTTCTCTCCCTCTTCTCTCACTGACAGTCTGGGCCCGTTCGTCAGAGACACAAACAGAGGACACGGCGGCACTGTCGGCTTTGGTCGGCCAAAACGCGCCGACGGCGAGACTCCGGCGAGGCAGATCGCACCAGCATGATCTACAACACCCCGCGAACCTATCTCGACCCCTAGAACAGCAGTAGGCGCACCGGAGGAAGCTCTACACTGGCCATGGTGGCCATGGTGGCGCAGACATGGCGGCGCATGACACAACGCTAGCTACAACACGGTAGAGATTAAAATGGAGAGAGCATCACGCTTAGGAGCTCACCGCAAACACGACGGTGTGCTTGGTGAAGGCGGAGACGGACTGGAGTGTCCTGGCCACGGTGAGGTCGATGGTGGTGGTACTTCGGCCGGCTTCGAGGAAGAAGACGTTGTGCGGTGGCGCTGGACTGCTAGAGGCGAGGCGAGCAGGCCTGGAAGGAGCAGTAGGGCGAGGCGGAGGTACTGGTAAGCGCAATTGGCATGAGGTGCTACGGTGAGGATGAATTTCACGAGCGTGGCAAAGTCACCGGCGGCGAGCAGACAAGAAGAAAAAAAGAACGACGAAGGCGGGTGCTCCTATTTATAGAGGAGAAGGTGAGTCCAGCTTCGCCAGCTCCCGAACTGAGGTCGCCACGGTGACAAAAACGTGTCACCATGCGAGGAAGCGATGAAGACGATTGGCGGTGGCAGCTCGGTGGCGAGCAGGCGGTGGCGCTTTGCTGTCAACGGATATTTTTTGAAATATTTACAGAATTGCCACTGAGTTCATTTTACAAATTACTCTCAAAATTTCTAAAGAAGTTGAAAATCTCCAAAAATAAAAGTTGCTCAAAATTCAAAGTTCTACAACTTTGCTTAAATGAACATTTTCAAATTCTGCCTCCATTTTGAAATTTGGATTTGGGGTGAATGTGAGCATTTGAATCATTTTAAAATTACTCCAAATTTTATATGTAAACTTTAAAAACTTTGAATACCGAAGTTGATCCTTATAAAATAAGCTTCAACTTTGCTTTTTGTCACACCCCCAAATTCCAAATGGATTTTGAAATAGACAGAAGGGGCAAAAAGGACTTTTATAATTTGAATTTGAATTCAAATTTGATTTATTTACCTTTTTACTTAACTATGATTTTTGACTAGTTACATGGCCCATTAGGGTTATTTGAGTCAATTGACACATGGTCTCACATGATCACATGAAATTTGACACTTGTGGTCATGATCTTTATTTAGAGTTTTGGATCACATTACATCACATAATATAACAACTTATGAAATAAAGCTTACTTAGTGAATGCATTGAAAATTTTATACTTTATGAATGCTTTGCAATGCATATGATGACATGTCAAGTTTTAGTGCTAGGTCAAAACACCAGAGGTGTTACAGCCTCGGGGTCAGGCGAGGCAAAGCCCGCCCCTAGAGGTTGGTCAAGGCAGAGCGCAAACCAAAGGGTCAGGCGAGGTGGAGCCCATGGCCTTGGGGTCGGGCAAGGCAGAGCCTGTGGCCTCAGGGTCAGGCGAGGCGGAGCCTGCGCGCCTAGGGGTCGGTTGGAGCTATAGTACGGCTCTTGACTGCTCGGATGAATCAATGTTGATGGTCATTAGCTCCTCCTCTTCGGGTACCCTAGTATTGGTCCTCGACACTTGTTATGCCCCAACATCTTGCGGTAGCTAGGTAAGGCCCACATCTTCTGCATGTAGTTGGGTGGATAATCATGTTCTGCTGAGTTGCCATGTCATCTTCGCCTAAGTGCCACGTCATATCCTACTTGTCAGTTCTTCATGACCCACTACCATGTTCTGCCCCAACATCTTGCACTAGCTAGGTAGGACCCACATCTACTACCCGTACGTTGGGTTGGTCATCATGTCCTATTGAATTGCCAAGTCATCTCCGCCTGATTGCCATGTCGTGTCTTAGTTGCTAGTTCTTCATGACCTAATACCTTGGTATGCCTCAACACAACTTGCACTAGCTAGGTAGAATGACCCATGTCTTCAGTCCGTAGTTGGGTTGGTCATCATGTTCGTCTGAGCGCCATGTCATCTCCGCATGATTGCCATGTCATGTCTTGTTAGTTTTTCATGACCCACTACCTTGATATGCCCCAACACATCTTGCACTAGCTAGGTAGGACCCATGTTTTATATCTGCAGTTGGGAGAAAAAAGCTATCAAGAGACATGTGTATTGATAGATTTTTATTTTATAATTTATTTAATGATGTCCATGACAACCATAATATAAATTAATATTGGTAATAATATGACAATGTCATGTTAAATCCATATCAAATTAAAATAGATTTTTTTCTTTCATGGTAAAGTACATAAATATTTACTCATGAATATTACATAATTTTAGTTTCCACACTATCCATGTGTTGGTATAGTTAAATATCAAGTTTCACTATTTCCTTTAAGGACCCAAGAAAATATCTATAGCTAATATCATAATTTCATTATGTAAATTTTTTGACAGAATTTAATTTTTATTGGACCAACTACTTTGATTTAGCAAAATCCTTCATCAAATTCTTCCGCCCCTGAATAAATTTTCCTTCCAAACACATTCCCATGCACAAAAACCAAAGGCCGTGAAAAAATCCCACGCTACCATGGTAGGATACTAGGATTAGCTTTCATCAGTGGCCCCCATGGTAGGATTAGTTTTAATTAGTGCCCCCACGCATGCGTCCCACCATTCCCATAATTGCGATATGTTCCAAAAAAACGTGAGGGAGAGGATCAGAGGGGTCCCTTCATTTTTGCCCTACCTCAAGTCCGCTGGCGCCATCACCGCCGGACACCAGGACGCGACATCCCTCCATGGACGTCGCCTCTTGAGATCCTAGCAAGAGTGCAATGATGGCGCCTCCATCTAAGAGGATGCCATCGTCTGCTTCACAACGTGATGGCGCCGGAGAACTCAGGAAACATCCTGCGAGATCAATCGAACGGCAGCCTCATATTGAAGCCGTCGTTGTGGAAGAAGATGAAGAGGAACACACCAGGTCACTAAGGTTTCGCCACTCCAGGTATGCAGACGATGTTATAGTACTGCTCGTCTGCTAGGGTTTATGAGTAGTATCGTTTAGAGATATGCTTTACGTCTTAGGACAAGCACACATGCCATAGGCACACAGGTTACAGGTGCCAAATACTGCTCGTCCGTAGTCCGCTCCCCATTCGGCATGCAGTGGCGGCAGCGGGAGTGTCTAGGCCCGACGTCGAGGCACGTAGGATGCGTGGCGGCACTAGGTGCTCTCAGGCTCTATGTCACGCGTGGTTTGCCGCTCCCCTCCCGTTATCGGTCGATGGCTGCTCGATGGGCGGTCCTACTATTTGCTCTTGTGTGCGACTTCGCTTAGCGCTTTGCGTGGCCGGTGGTTCCCAATGCTGGGAGCGGCCGGGGCAGACGCCCTAGGTCCAAATGTCTTGGCACCATCTCAAGTATACGCTAGTGTATAAAAGTTCACACATATTATGTTACTACTATACGTCATATGCAGAACTGCTCGGCACATGCAGGACCCAATTATCAGTTAGTAGATTTATTTTGAAATGACAATTGCACATTATATTTCGTTTTGTTTTGAATCTTTCAATATACTACTTTATTGATTTGTAACTACATATATTATACACGTAGTGCACCAAAGACCGGAGAGATTTGGACATTATATTTCCAATGCAAGGGGAAGGATCGAGAAAATGAATTTGTTGATGTGCAGTTAGACAAAGCTGATGTCACATATTTCAACTTGGCATGTTTTAAAGAACAACTTGGGATGGACCTAGGGACTTCATGTACTACAAGATGCGTTGTGGCAGGGATGTAGCAAAACTTGACGCCATGGGTTATACACGAGATGCAGATACAGTGCTACGTATGAATGAGGCTGAGAGGGAAATTAGGTTAGTACTGTCGAAAGAGTAGGAACATGAGGTAGATGTCGCCATAACACGAATTAAGCGACCAAGGGAGAAACGAAACAATGATGACACAAGTACACTTGAAGACATTGATGCCTACAAGCTGTGGCTAAAAAAGCTTGCAATCCAAGGATCCAAAGAATGGTTTGATTGTTCAACGATTCACTCATGCAAATTGTTATAACAAAGTGTTGCTCTAACAAGTGGTATTGTATTTTCATCATCACTCACCGATTTAAGGGATGCCTTTAGGGATGAAACCATCGAAACATACAAGGAATGGCTAAGGCATACAGGCCCGACACATGCGTAATTAAATTTCTTTACTGATTTAAACATGTTTACTATTCTGCAAACAATAAAATAATTGTTAACATGTGTTCATTGCATTCTTTTTGTAGTATCATTTTTGGAAGAAAATACAAATGATGATGACATAACTGAAGGGGAGCAAAATGATAGGCCGAGTCATGCTAGGAAACCAATAAATCTAGGAGATGGTATGAGCTGGTCCTTCCATTTTATATTTTATATTAAAAACTCTTTTGCTGATCATGGATGTTCCATTATTTGTTAATGTTCAATTAGGAGAAAGTTCCAAAAAATGTGGAAGAGGATGTGTTTACACCAAAATTTGGGAGAAAGAACGCGGGAACTCGCATGCTTTCAAGGTTGTGCCAGTCAAGAAAGATCGATGTTAGCCGATTCAAATACAACTCTGGAATCGGATATATTAGGGTAACGTCAGCAGACAGCAATGATGAACTACGGTTGGCACCGAGAAATTACATGTCGGACTCTACAAAAAGGGGAAAATTAGAGCCCAAGTTATCTTAAATTAGGAATGTTTCATTTTATGCCAAAGGTTGTAACAAATCGTGCTCGGGTAGGACTCGTGTTTAGGCTCCGGGTATAAATATCAAACCCCGGCTATTGTAAAATCAACCAATCAATCAAATACAAGTCAATTACTTTTTTTGGCTCTGGCCACCCCTTAGGAGTAGAAGTAGAGTAGATCTTAGCGAGTTCATCAAGTACGGACTGACATCGATCCGGTCGACCTCCACTGCTTGTTGTAAGTACCATCATGGTTTATACCTCTATTCGTATGGCTGCATCGATCCGGTCGACCCCCCTATGGCTCTGGTATAAACTAGTTATCGACTCTTGCCTAATTCAAGTATGGCCTGTGTGATTCTGCCTCACACCCCACTGCTTGAATTGGATCAAGGTCAAGTTATCGTCTCTATCTTAGAATGGCAGTCTTTGGTAGATTCATTAAGTTACCAATATTGCTTATTGCTTTCATTGCTTATCTAATTACAACAATATCACTCTGCCCGATTGAGATTGGTCTGGATCGGCCTTATATCTTGTTTAACTCATCGTTTGCTAATCTAGAACTGATCTAATCTACATCTTAAGCGATGAGTTATGTTTTTATTGGTTGTTTTATGTCAATCTTAATCGTGCATAGCATGCGGTTAAGGCATGTTCGATCTTGAGTAGATCTATCGGTTAGCGAGAACCGTTTCATGGCCCGTCATCATGGCCTGTGGGATTCTGCCTCTCACCCCACTGTTGGCACCGTGGAGTGGGGATCGTTGGTTGATAGATCCGTTCCTGAGAAGACATGACCTTAACTGTGCGCTATGCATGAATCGACTGTTTAGCCGATATCTAATGCTTTCATGAATAGTTCACATCACGAGATCAGTTGAAGTAGAGATAAGTTGAAAGATGTGTTAGCCCCATGATCTTGTTATTGTATTACGGCCTACATGATTCTGCCTCATGCCCCACTGATATTAGTAATAAGTTAGGGTCATCGAGTCTATTGTTGTTTCTACGGCCTACATGATTCTGCCTCATGCCCCACTGGTCATGGCGATAGATGAGATCTAACATGTTTATTAGATTTATATTTATTAAATGATTAAGTCATGTTGAATTGTTTCTTTATATAAAAAGGAGTTCAGTTACTCGTAATCACTGGCTCAGGTATGGACCGATCATCATTGATATCTTATTGCCATTGATTAATATTCATTTAAATGATGTTTATCCTGAATGATAACCGATTCTCTTCACACGACCCCATGAGCTCTAACTGACTTATTCTCACGAATATACTGGAATCGGATATTTAGCCTGATTTCCTTTCATATCGGCTCTCACAGCCGTACATTCGGGACTGTCTAGTAGCACCGGCAAGTTTCCACCCTTAATTACTGAATGAACTTTCTCTCCTTGTCAATTGCAGGGTTCAAATTAACTGGCACGCCTCGAGAGGATTGCACAGGATCGACCACCCCTGCGCTGAAGCTAGGCAGATCTACTCCATCGAGCAGACCCGTTTCAGGCTTGCTGCGTGTGTCCTCGGCACGGGACGAAATTCTGTGTCGACGGGATGTCTCAAAGGTCTGATAGTAACCAAGAAGAGAATTAGGAATTGGACTCAGAAATTAAAAAACAAATTTAATCCTAATCCTAGGCTGGGTGGCCCGATTGGTGAGAACCGTCGGTCATTCAGTGGATGAGGTGGTAACGTTTACCAGGAAAAATGCTCCAGTTATAGGAGTGAAAACATGGAAGGATGTGCATCCAACAGTCAAAAAGTCAATAGCAGATGACATACTAGTATGACACTATCTTTTTTTTGTCCATATGTCTTGTTGTCACTAGATGAAATTGTGTATTATATTTGTCTTTGCATTGTAACAGCTTAACTGGGACTTACAGAATGTTGAAGAACCTAAAGAAAATATATGGGCCATTGCCAAGGAGAGGTACAAAGGATGGCGTGCTGCATTTAGTGCTACATACAGGGCTTACCGCACTGATGCTGAAAGAATGAAACATAAACCTGAAGATTTGGATAATGTTGAGTGGTACTACTTGATCCAGTACTTTGGAAGAACCTAAAGTGGTACTACTTGATCCAGTACTTGATCCAGTACTTGATCAATTTAGTGTTTTAATCACATCATTTGTAAACCATTTATAGAAGAAGAGCACCAAGAACACTAAAAACCGTAAGAAGCAAAAGACACAGCATCTCATGGGATCCAAACCATTTTCCCAAATAAGCTATGATCAGGTAATTGACAAGGTTTACTGACTTAGTTAATTTTTATAATAGTCAATACCTCATACTACATGTGTTGCCATCTCAGAGAGACCCGACAACTGGTGAGGAGCCTGCTGATTTGGATCTTTGGATGGCTACTCACACCAAGGGAGGGGAATGGTCAAACCCAGATACAAAGGAAGTATATGTGAGTGATAAATATATCTATTGTTTTGACTTTACAATTGGTTCATGCTTCATAAAATTTAGGAACACTTCTAATTTTAATCCTTCTAATGTGTTAATTTTGTTTCGCTTAGGACAATGCTTGTGTCAAAATTTATGAGGCAGGATTATTGAAAGATAAACTTGTTACGATTGCAAGAAGAAAATGCAATTTTCCAGAAACACTACAAAGAAACCATAGGAACCAAAACATATAGATGTCATGGTCTTGGATATATGGTGAAATATCCAACACTGAACAGCTCTATTGAATGAGAGAGAAGAGAATTTAGCCCGTAGGTCAGCTGCAGCCCTACACCGAGAGGAGGTTGGAGATTTAAAACAAAAAATTGCAAATGAAGTTGCTGCAAGGGAAAGAGATAAGGAAGAAAGTATCCGACAAATGTAGGAACGTAGAGAAGAACTTCGTTTGCAAGTTGCACTGCTGCAAGTAGTAAATATATTATATGCTTGTCTTTTGTCGATTTTTCCCCTAATGTTGCTTGCCTTTTATATCAGTGCAGGCTAACCTAGGAACCACCACCTGTTCACAGCCTCCAAATAGCACAACTGTGGGCATGAATGACATCACACTACCACGTATAGAAGATGAAGAACAAGAGGTAACAAAAATGCAGCATGTCAACATACCAAATGCATGCCACTATAATACACCAAATGAATGATTAGAATATGCCCCCAAAGTAATGTCTCTGCAGATTGGTTTACTGCAGCGTGCAGTTCTCTGGGATGAGCCCATGTCAGTTGAAGATTGCTTTACTTTCAGCGTGTAGTAATTATAAGTATTTGAATACAACATATTATTATTTCTATTGAATACAATTTTGTAGGAAACTCAACTTTTGCCCTCTTGCATAGATCAACAATATTGCAAATTAATTACTAAGTAGTATATATCAGCAATGCTGCAAATTCAGAAGTTTTGCCTGTTGCATTTAGAGAATCTACTACAGTTGTCATTCAACATCAATTTTTTTTTGCATTTGAACATATGTGTATTAATGCACAGTGTTGTTAATATTTTATATGTTGGCAGGTTCCACCGGCCAGCGTGATAACCATAGTAAAAGAAGTTGATCCACCTACTACTCGCACCATAGCTAATACTACTTTAACAAGAAATCTTTTTTCAACAGACACCAGCAACCTAGCAGCAAGTTTAATACATCACAGGAACCGATATGGCCTTCCGCAAAAACTCGCTCTCAAAAGAAAAAGCTACAGGTATGAATGGTTATATGTGAAATCTGTTTGTTCATTTTAATCAAATTCTGTGCCGCATATTGGAAATGGTGGGTGAGTCATATATGCTATATATGTTGTTAGCAATACTTCGAGTTTCAGACTCATTATGATCCTGCCTAATCATGAAAAAACTGCTACTAAACATTGACTAATTATGTTACGGCTTATAAAAGGCAGGCAGGCGTGGAGAGCCAAAATAATTAAAGTACTATGGAATATGCCTGCGAGCGTGCTTGTGCTGATGGAACATCTTGAGATGAATAAGTGAAGCAGTACTTAGAGTGAATGAAGATCAGTTTGTTTTTTTATTGCAAGCATAGTTTAAGACTTGTACCTTGAGAGGATATTTTGGTTATTGCAAACATATTTGTTCTGGTTCAGACATAATTTTCTAGTTATTGAATTATTGATTTCATATATGTGTGTTGATGATTGAATTTTTTTCTTTAATTCTATTATATCTGTGTTGCAAATATATACAAATGGCAAACGATATAGGCATACACAACAAAAATCCCCTCATCGCAATAAACCGATATGCATCAATTGTTGTTTGTCACAATACACAATATTGCAACGTAGGCTGTGCGATGCCATAAGACTTAGTAACCACAACAATGTGTCGTTGCAATACCACTTATGTGCAACCAAAAATTTGCGTGGCAACATAAGTTACTGCAATGAAACATTGTGCGTCGCAATTACAAATATAGCCACCAAATGATTTTCGTTGCTGAAGATTTTATTGCAATGGAACATAGTGCATGGCAATTAGTTCTATTCCCATGAAGCATTGACGTTGCAATATTGTCTCGTTCTTGCAACACAATGTTTGGTGACAATATAGTCTATTGCCACAATGTGTGTCGTGGCAACAATTACTAATGCAACAATGCTATTGGTTGCAATATCTCCTATTGCTACCATATCATGCGTGACATTTGTTTTTTGTGCTCGTTGTGAAGGTCAAAGTATCGCAACACATCAAAATTGAGTCGCAATAACCTATTGCAACATATATAAATGACACAACTCACAACGAAACCAACTTCGAAGCATTTGTTACGTATTGCAACCAAAACACCCATATTGCAACCATTCTTAGGCATGGCTTTAGGGTAAAAACCTTGTAGTGTTAACCATGCTAATACCTTAGAAAGGAGTACTCTGAGTGATCAAAGATTAGTTATTATGCACCATTCATATATACATTTACCTCTTGACTTACCCCTATTGTGAGTAAAATATTGATTATGGTTTACTTCTCCATCAATAGCATAAGTTATCAATACAAGTCCTTGCTAGACCTTCCCTATGATAAAAATATAAATAACGATACCTTGAATCTTCTGGGTGAAGTGCTTGTAATGGTATATTATCTGTGTGCTTGCATATCCCTTTTCATATATATAATCTTCCTAGTCACATAAAATAATAAAGAGCTACTTAGTATTATTCTAGTAGTAATGCTAAGTAGTACCAACAAGCATCTTTGACATCATCACTAGGGATGACAACCTGGTAAAGTAATGTTAAGAGATGTAGACATACATTAGGTGGCTACTAAAACAAGTGACAAGTTAATAAATACCAACAAGCATTTCTGGCGCCATTACCGAGGACTAGATTCAACTCTGTTCTTAGTAGCGACTCTTGGTATTTGTTAACGCACATAGAAAAATCTGCAAGCGCACAGATACTGCTGTAGCATTCACCCAGGAGTATTCCAGAGTATCGTATTTATCCACAGGGAACGCAAAGTGTTCTAGTAGGATCAAGATTGTCTAAGGTTAAAGATTGAAAAGTATTTTTGTGGGTAGAGAGGGGTTTTCTAGGCTTAAACTAGATAACTAAGGATCAAGCTTACTATACTTTTCTTACTTTGGAGCAATAGTACATTTCTGACTCTCGAAGGAGGTGAGAAAAAGTAGTTGGGGGAAGGCTGCCTAAGCTCTATGAAACACCAATCCAAACATGGTGGATTGCAATGGCCTGACAGAGCTGTCATCTCTGGGGCTACCCCAACTAATCGTGAGATTTGACACAAACTTAGGTAAACACTGGCCGAGACACCATGTCTATGCTAATGATTACTACTCTAATCCAGATCATAAGACTAGAACACTCAATGCAAGCAGAGTTCCCATAAATAAAATAAAGTTAGGACTAAATTAAATAGAGAACTTAGAAGTACCAATAGAAGAACCTAGATGTAACTCAAACATGAATCAGATCCATAGAGGTACAAAGTCGAGAAGAATCCGATAGATCTAGCTTCTCCTTAGATCTATCTCCTCTCCTCTCTCCCTATTTTCTATAATTCAACTAGATGAGAATCATCTAGAGGGACACTACTACATTTAGGGTATGAAATAATGAAGCTTTGGAGCATAGGGTGTGTAGATGTGTGTCTCCTAGAGGAGGTATGGGGCACCTTATATAGGCTAAAGTGGAGTAGGGGGCAAGGAATCGAGGTGGAGTAAGGGGCAAGGAATTGCCACATCATCAATCCACGTTAACTCCCTCGATCACCGTTGGATAAACCAACCTAAAACCACCTTAAAATCAAGGGTCTAGATCTTAGGAAGGTGTACGAGGCGACAAAGGGCAAGGGGCTTCCATAATGGGCTGGTCGGCCTACTACTATGGCAGGTGGGCTTCCCCTTCGGGTGGTGGGTCCTGGGCTCCATCTTGAGTCGACTTTTGTAGTTTTCACAAGTTGAGTCACTTGTTGTCGTCGGTTTGCTTGTTTGGAGTGTATGACAGTGGTCTTGGGAGCTGTTTTCTGGATAAATCTTCCTACATACAAATATTCAACAAAACCTATGGAATTCATTAGTTTAAAACCCTATACCTATGTTTGGTGATGGAATTAAGTGTATATGTAGAGTATATTGATGGTTTATGATTGACATTAACAACCATCAACAGCGACGCTATGGAATGTCAACATTGGTGCATGTGTTGCATCGACATTGGAGGAGATGAAATGGAATGCACAAGGCAAAGGTATATTTGTAGGGCATTTAATTTCACCAGTCATAGGTGTGTAAAGAAGTTTATGACCGGGTTTAGGATAGATGGACGTACTATCAAGAGGGGAAACCTTGTTTGCATATCGGTCATCTAGTGCAACTCGAGTGATTTAACTTTGCATCATTGCTAGGAACGAGTGGCATGGTGAAAAGAGACCTAATCCTTTGATAAAATGTTTGTGAAAAGCTAACACACATGCACATGATGTTGTATACTTGGTGGTGTTGGCACATTTGCAAAGGAGAAGAAAATTGTGCTAAAGTGAATGGAGGAGAGCACACATGCATTGCAAAGAGAGGGAGGGAGCCTTGTGTGCACCTGACTTCTCTTTCATTGCATGCACCTTGAGAAGGGTAAAAATAGGCAAGCATTGCATGCACTCTAAGCCAATGAGAGGGAGTGTGTGGCTGCATGCTTGCTTTGTTGATCAAGTGAAAGGACGCACTGAAAGGAATGAGTGGTCGAGGTGATTAGACACCATTGACACTAGATATGGCAAATAGATAAATCTGCAAGCGCACGGATGTCAATGTAGCTTTCACCTGGGAGTATTCCAAGGTATCGAATTTTCACAAAGAACACGAAGTGGACTAGTGAAGAATTAAGAGTTTCCAAGGATAGAACAATGATAGGGGATAACAGGTAGAGAGGATCTCTATGGTTTATAAGATACTAAGGCAAGACTAAGGAATGTTATATCAAGGTTGTTTACCTTGGGGCATACCTGTCCTAACCTCACCCAAAGGGTTGATTGGGCACAAAGCACAATGAGCCCTATGATTTAATAAATAGAACCAATATGGTGGAATACAGAGAATGGATAGGGCTATTACCACCTGCCACCAACCACAATCTATCTGGGGATCTAGCCGTAAACATAGACAAGCTATAGCCAAAGCACCATGCTTAATCTATAGACTCACTACTCCAATCTAGGCCTCGATGAAATAAGATCGGAGCACTCTAACCATGTGGTGAAACTTGTAAACAACAGTATATAAACAACACTTAAGTAATGCAAAAAATAGAGTTACCACACAAAAGATGCTAGACTTCACTCGAAGAAGAGCTTCATCCACCGAGGCACAAGTGGAGAGGATGTCGACAACCCTGGCTCCTCCCCAAGCTTCTCCTCACTCTCTCCCTATCTTCTACTTCTAAGTGGAGTAGCTATAGAGCTTCGCCTTGTGACTATATTACTGGATATGAATGAGATGGGATGGAATGATTACAAATCAGCTCTACACCACTATTTATAGCTCTCCAAGGTTGGTTCCTGCAAGGGGGGGGGTACTTGTAGACATCAAGGGAGGTCGATGTCCAAACTTGGGTGTTGGCCAACGTCCTTGACCATCAGCCGATGGTCCATTTCCACCAATGTATGATCCAGTGGCTTGGATGGACTGCTAATAGCGGTTGCATGCTGGTAAGGAGGTTGCTTTGGTCGGTAACTCCCTTTTGAGTATGACAATGGGCCCTCCAATCCATGTGACATGTGTTGATAGCCCTTGGATCAAATTGACTTCAAATCAAGGCATGGATGTGTTCCATGTGGCCTAGCACATGGATTGGTGATGTGTCCGTGGCAGGGACAGGTGGTTTGGTGCTCTTAGGCCATCGCCTAATGTTGTGGGCCATTGCCCGACATGGCCTGGGGCCCTCTAGGGTCCAGAGCACCTCCCATGGCCTTCCTAGGGAGTGGAGAGGCCTTGGGACAAGTTTAGTGGCCTTTGGATACTTGTCCACGTCGCCCGACCTGAGCCCAGATCGCTCAACGTCCAGTGTGTCCAAATCGAGCCCAGCCCGTCTTGCGATCTTTTGGAAGGCATAACTTTGTCATCCGGACTTTGAATTGGGTAAACAAAAACTCAATTTCATGTATCTCGACGAGATCTTCGACATGGTGTAGTTAAAATGAGCATTTGATGAAGTGTTTTTGCATGTATATGGCCACCTTATTCCTACACTCACATAGTCATCACTACTCGTGGAAATGGTTAGAAATAAGACCTATGAGTATGGTTTTTATCATTTATATGACCAATTTATGCATTGTTGATGGTATAAAATGGGGTGTTATGGACCATCAATAAGCTCCCCCACACCAAACCTTTTCTCATCCTGAGTAAAGGATTCGAACAAGAAAGATGACTGAGCAAAGATTCTGGTGGATTTGATGCACAACTTTCTTAGAATATGATGCAAGCATAAAAGATATTCCAAGTTACATACTCATACCTGTGGGTTTTGAAGTGGCTAGAACATCACCTTGGGCTATTGATAAATGGAACAGTTCTGACCTGAAGACATAGATCACTTCTTCTTCTCTAGTAAGATTGAAGTTTTTCACAATATTTTTTTCATAACAAAACATAGCTTATGTTACTTCTCATATGGTTCTCTCAAATAACTCAGTGGTATTTGTGTATTTGTCCTCACCAAGATCTTTGTTTGCCTCAAGGCCCTACAACTATGGCTTATGTGGAGTCTTGGGTAGGAGAACTTGAAAGGAATACTTAGAATGTTTATATTGTGAAGTCAAAGCATGGATCCATGAAGGAAAACAACATACAAACTATGATCAAGAGTGCAAGTGTGTGGATATGAGTGGAAGTATTAACTCCTTAAAGAATCTCTCTCCAAATCTAGCTGCTTGAGATCATGGGCTATCTTTGATGCTCATCCTCTTTTTTTTGCTCGACACTTTTTTTTACTCATCTCTCTCTCTCTCTCTTTTATCATATTTTCCAACTCATTTTTTAACTCTCTTTTTTCATCTCTCTTTTTTCATAATATATAGCCCATGTCTCTTTTTCAGACTTGTATGGAGAATGGAGAGAGATCTTGAATACATGGAGTCTATATTTTGTGGAAAGGTGGAAAAGCATGGTTGTGGGGAGGTGGAAAGGAATGTTTGTGGAGAGGTAAAAAGGCATATCTATGCTAGCTCTCAGTGTAAGAGTAAAGCATATATGGTGAAGTGTATGTGCTCTTGATCATGTAAGCATGGTGCATCACTCACTAGGGTCACACGATTTGACAAAACTCAAAATAAAATCTAAGCAACAAGAAAGTGTTGGTTTGTCAAGATATTGCCTATGGCTCTAGTTGGACAGTTATACCATAGAGGAGTTATGAAGCCATGGTTTTAAATTTTGTTCAAAACAAAAGTCTCCAAAACACTTGATAAGAAGGAAGGACTAGTCTTGTCATCACTATATCACACTTCACAACAACTTAGGTAATGTTGTCCTAATTGAAGGTTCCCACAAGCATTAAGTGAAAGACAAGGAATAAAGATTATGCAAGCCAATCTCATAAGATAAGTCATGATCAAATCTTGGGGTCATGTTTTAGAGTTCATCAAGTTGTAATAACATGAAGAAATTGGATTCTTATGCATTCATTTTCAAGGAGATAAATGTAGGATACAAACTAGTGTCTCATATAGGTTATCTCCCGTCGGTGTTTTGTTTTAAGTCATAAGCTCGACCTTTGTAGTTTTAGCTGCAAGAACTTGCACTAAGGCCACTACGAGCTTTGGAATACTTGTGATAAACAAAAGCATCCACAACCATCCTTTTGAGGATTTGATAAAGGAGAAGCATAGGATGGGTGTAGCTCTCAGAGGTGTTGGTAGAAGGAAAGATTGACTCTAGAGATTTCTCATGAAAGCATAGATCTTGTGGCTCTTCTAGAATGTAGCTTTCATGTTCGTCCACATGATCCTCCTTTTTGGACTCCAAACTTGGTCCCTCAAGCATGTTCATAGACCAAGCATATTCGTCGCTCATCTCTTGTCTATGGCATTCTACGAGTGGATTCCCATCCTCGTCCTCCATTAGGATGGGATATTTGCCTCAGACGATTTGTGCTCCCATTTGGTGTCAACCAAAAGGGGTGAAGTGCCTCCTTAGTTTGAATTATCAACAAAGAAATAAGGATGGACATCGGGGAGATCAAAGTCTAAGGTGGAAAATGATTTTGATTCGAGGGGCTCCTGAAATCTTGAGATGAACATAAAAGATGATGATTTGGGGTCAAGGATGCCAAAGATCTCTATTGGATTTGATGATTGAATGCATTGATGTAGGCATAACGGACCTGCTCCATGGACAGGCGCCGTGCGTCCCATTTGCCCATGGTCATTGGCCTAGGCTTGTTGATGAGCATGCCCATGACCTCGTGGGTGAGCATCTTCAGCAACGCAGTCCGGAGCTCAGGCCACGCGAGTGCCTCCGCCATGACAGTCCCTAATGCCCATCGCACTCGTCACCAATGCTGTGGCGGCATCCATCGGTGCATGCTTCTTCTCAGATTCGCACGACCTCTACACAGGCCACCACGGGCGCTCATCGCACTCTCCGAATCACGCACTCACCATCGCGCTGCTCAGTTGCAGGCCACCGCAGGTGCTCGCCGCCGTTTTGCTCACACGCAGGCTGCCTCTCCTCCTTTCACGCTGTCCGCCATGGACAATGGCCATAGCTCCGCCTTGCGCGCTGGCCGTGGTGGGCGGGCTTCTTCTAACCAAGGAGGCGGGACTTGATGTCCATACGCGTTTTTTGTACATATACATGCCTACCCTTGGGTCCATGTACATGGGAGACGTAGAAAATAGCATGAATGAGAGAGAGATAGAATTATAATGGCACTTCTCTAAATAGACGAATTGTAATGGCATATCTCCAAACTCACAAAATTGTAATGGTATATGGTTCAAAAAACCCGAATTGTTAACATGGATTTTGATACATCAATACCAGAAAGTCCTAAAGCCTGACTGAAGGTAGTCATCTAAAAGCCCATTTCATATATTGATTTTAGGTAACGTGGATGATAGGAATGTGAGCATTATTATGTTACTAGGTAGCATGCCCGTGCGTTGCTACGAGACAACAAAGCTTTTGTAATAAAAACACACGGATCGCACGATAAGATAACAATATTGTGAAATTAAATACCGATGTTAAAATAGCATTTAATCCAAAAAGCAAAGTTTGTGAAATTAACAGTCATAGAGAGCGCGGCATCGTAGGCTCACCAACTCTACTGTATAGACATTTTCATGCGTTGCAACGGGAACAAATGATGCCCTAATAATTTGTGCATGAACATGTTATACCATTACAAAAAAACGACAATGCGAGCGTGATGTTCAGAATGTCAATATTATAAATTAAATTTTGTGCATGGCTAAAATTATCATTGATGGTTTGCAATCATCAAGGTATGCATTTATATTATTATACATTTGTGCATATGCACATAAAAGTTCATATCACCGTAACAAGATTAATTTATTCATCAACCTTTTAGAACTAACCATCTCTTTGAATTATCAGTTTGCTTCATATAGACTGGTATACCAAGGCCACCCTTCTTCATATTTTAGATCTTGGATCTGCAACATCTTGAGCATGGGGTACAGAACCAGAACAAGAGGCACACTGGCTGCACATCTGAACAGCTATATGAAACTATATGAAACTCAATAAGGCAAACTTTCAGCCTAAAACCAAATTAAGTTGCTCGTGCATGGGAATAAAAAGACTAAGGTAATCCAAGTTTGCAGTGTGTAGTACCTTGACAAAAAAACAATGTTTTGATTTGTTCTTCACAACAGGTTGTTTGCACACAATCATCATCTTGAGTAATAATAATCAAAGCAACGAACTTCAGACTATAATAATCATGTTCACTGTGCTCTCTATTCTAAAACATTCTCTAGATGATGCATTTAAGATAGTCTTTTAGGACCATAGGAATTAAGTCTCTAGGAATTCCTCTCAAATCCAACTACATCAATCTCAATTCGCATAAGTGAAACCAATAGATTTTCACTTCTATTTTCCAAAATGCTGGGAAGTATCCAATCTATACGACCATAGGAATTAAAAATCTCTGGGAACTCCTCTCATATCCAACTACAACAATCTAAATTCGCATCAGTGAATAAACCAATAGATTTTCTGACTTTTATTTTTCCAGAACCGGGAAGTAACCAATCTGAACTTCCATTAGACCTGCACTACACAAACCCTGAAGGAACATACAGTGTAACCAACATAAACCCATAGGTAAAAATAATCATGACCAAAACCACAAATATAAATCTGCACAAAGTCTCGCTGTTTATTATCATTGGACTTCCATGTATTTTTTTATACAAACAAGATCAAAACCAGTAAATCATTAGGCACATATCATAAACTCAAAAGTAAAAAAGAATCATGCCAATTATCCACCGGTCACAGAATTTACCTGCAAATGGAGTGCCAATATCTATAGGACTGCAACAAACACCTTGATGGCACGCGACGGCCTTGATGTGCCTATCAGAGGTGTATTAAACTGTGGTTAACAATTAAAACAAAATGGCAATCCATGCACGGGTCAGATCTATCGCGTTCATAATATACATGGACTATTTTGTGATGGTACAAGAGAGGTAGTGAAAACATCATCACTGTGAAACCCAAATTTCAAAAGTCAGAAATCTGGGTAATGATGACAGTGACATTTCATATTAGGTAACTGAAGAGATTATGGAGCAACTGAATAACTGACAGATTTCATAAAGCAGATAAATATGAAGTTTATGAATTCACATATTAATTGAACTGGATTAGTTTCTGAATGAAAGGGATGATTTAAGTAAGTAGGGGATGATTTAGTCTACTAATAATCAACAAAAAGTTCAGTGAGATTGCCCTCTATGTGGACTTCCCAAATCTAATGATACTACCTTGTGCAATCTATAGGTTCTTGGCTTGCGAAGCTGTAGATTCAAAGAGTAACCAAGACGCATGAACACATTTATTAGCCAGCGACAGTTACATGCAGATGCAGATAAAATTGGTCCAATTAATTCGTAGCATTGGAGGTCTAACAAAGCTCCAAGACTTGCATGAATTTCATGTTGAAGCAGAGGACAGTCACAAAATAGACATGAGGTACATTCAAGGTTCCCTCGTACCTCAGATCTTCAGAATGTTAAAGGTAAAAAGAGTCGGGTCATGTTTTCCTGCTTCATAAGAATTACAGGTCTTCAGGTGTTAAGCCCCTGGCAAAAGCTCACTGAGATTTTACTTATATACAAACACTAAAATGATTCGAAAAAAAAATAATTCTCATACGAATCGATCATTTGAAAACGGCAATGGGGACTGACCCAATAAAAAAATCATTTTAGTGTTTGTATATAAGTAAAATCTCAGTGAGCTTTTGCCAGGCGCTTAACACCTGAAGACCTGTAATTCTTATGAAGCAGGAAAACATGACCCGGCTATTTTTACCTTTAACATTCTGAAGATCTGAGGTACGAGGGAACCTTGAATGTACCTCATGTCTATTTTGTGACTGTCCTCTGCTTCAACACGAAATTCGTGCAAGTCTTGGAGCTTTGTTAGACCTCCAATGCTATGAATTAATTGGACCAATTTTATCTGCATCTGCATGTAACTGTCGCTGGCTAATAAATGTGTTCATGCATCTTGGTTACTCTTTGAATCTACAGCTTTGCAAGCCAAGAACCTGTAGATTGCACAAGGTAGTATCATTAGATTTGGGAAGTCCACATAGAGGGCAATCTCACTGAACTTTTTGTTGATTATTAGTAGACTGAATCATCCCCTACTTACTTAAATCATCCCTTTCATTCAGAAACTAATCCAGTTCAATTAATATGTGAATTCATAAACTTCATATTTATCTGCTTTATGAAATCTGTCAGTTATTCAGTTGCTCCACAATCTCTTCAGTTACCTAATATGAAATGTCACTGTCATCATTACCCAGATTTCTGACTTTTGAAATTTGGGTTTCACAGTGATGATGTTTTCACTACCTCTCTTGTACCATCACAAAATAGTCCATGTATATTATGAACGCGATAGATCTGACCCGTGCATGGCTTGCCATTTTGTTTTAATTGTTAACCACAGTTTAATACACCTCTGATAGGCACATCAAGGCCGTCGCGTGCCATCAAGGTGTTTGTTGTAGTCCTATAGATATTGGCACTCCATTTGTAGGTAAATTCTGTGACCGGTGGATAATTGGCATGATTCTTTTTTACTTTTGAGTTTCTGATATGTGCCTAATGATTTACTAGTTTTGATCTTGTTTGTATAAAAAATACATGGAAGTCCAATGATAATAAACAGCGAGACTTTGTGCAGATTTATATTTGTGGTTTTGGTCATGATTATTTTTACCTATGGGTTTGTGTTGGTTACACTGTATGTTCCTTCAGGGTTTGTGTAGTGCAGGTCTAATGGAAGTTCAGATTGGTTACTTCCTGGTTCTGGAAAAATAAAAGTCAGAAAATCTATTGGTTTATTCACTGATGCGAATTTAGATTGTTGTAGCTGGATATGAGAGGAGTTCCCGGAGATTTTTAATTCCTATGGTCGTATAGATTGGATACTTCCCAGCATTTTGGAAAATAGAAGTGAAAATCTATTGGTTTCACTTATGCGAATTGAGATTGATGTAGTTGGATTTGAGAGGAATTCCTAGAGACTTAATTCCTATGGTCCTAAAAGACTATCTTAAATGCATCATCTAGAGAATGTTTTAGAATAGAGAGCATAGTGAACATGATTATTATAGTCTGAAGTTCGTTGCTTTGATTATTATTACTCAAGATGATGATTGTGTGCAAACAACCTGTTGTGAAGAACAAATCAAAACATTGTTTTTTTTTCAAGGTACTACACACTGCAAACTTGGATTACCTTAGTCTTTTTATTCCCATGCACGTGCAACTTAATTTGGTTTTAGGCTAAAAGTTTGCCTTATTGAGTTTCATGTAGTTTCATATAGCTGTTCAGATGTGCAGCCAGTGTGCCTCTTGTTCTGGTTCTGTACCCCATGCTCAAGATGTTGCAGATCCAAGATCTAAAATATGAAGAAGGGTGGCCTTGGTATACCAGTCTATATGAAGCAAACTGATAATTCAAAGAGATGGTTAGTTCTAAAAGGTTGAGGAATGAATTAATCTTGTTACGGTGATATGAACTTTTATGTGCATATGCACAAATGTACAATAATATAAATGCATACCTTGATGATTGCAAACCATCAATTATAATTTTAGCCATGCACAAAATTTAATTTATAATATTGATATTCTGAACATCACGCTCGCATTGTCGTTTTTTTGTAACGGTATAACATGTTCATGCATAAATTATTAGGGCATCATTTGTTCCCATTGCAACGCATGAAAAGGTCTATACAGTAGAGTTGGTGAGCCTACGATGCCGCGCTCTCTATGACTGTTAATTTCACAAACTTTGCTTTTTGAATTAAATGCCATTTTAACATCGGTATTTAATTTCACAATATTGTTATCTTATCATGCGATCCGTGTGTTTTTATTACAAAAGCTTTGTTGTCCCGTAGCAACGCACGGGCATGCTACCTAGTAACATAATAATGCTCACATTCCTATCATCCACGTTACCTAAAATCAATATATGAAATGGGCTTTTAGATGACTACCTTCAGTCAGGCTTTAGGACTTTCTGGTATTGATGTATCAAAATCCATGTTAACAATTCGGGTTTTTTGAACCATATACCATTACAATTTTGTGAGTTTGGAGATACGCCATTACAATAAAGAACATGGTAGACATGTGAAAGATAATTTGAAAACGGCAATGGGAACTGACCCAATAAAGAACATGGTAGACATGTGAAAGAACAAAAAAATCCTATACATTCATTTAAAAAAGTCGCTCAAAAAATATATTATACAAAGTTTCATTCTCTTTAGAGAGGCGGACCAGTAAAGGTAAAGAACATGGTTTACACATGTACTCCTGTTATTAACGCAAAAGCATCTAAGTTGGTAGGCATACCTGTTGGTTGCTTGTCTCCGGCAAATCTATGGACAGGCAAAGCAGCGTGGTCGCCCTGTCGTGTGCTTGGATGAGTAAAAGCCACGGATCTGGGATGGGCGAGGCGGTGGCACGACGTTGCAGCGGGAGAGGGCAGCACGCCTACTCGCTAGGCCTTCTCCTTCTCGGCACGGCCTTGCTGCGACGACGTGGCTTCGCGACAGGGAGGGAGAACAGGCGCGGCGTGGGCGAAACGGAGTGAGGACGACAGCGAGGTCGACGGCACAGGCGCGAACAGCGAGGTCGATGGTGCATGCCGGTGCTGGTGCAGGCGCAGAGGATGATGGTGCGGTGGCGCGAGGGTAGGGAGAGAAAGGAGGCGTCGGCGTGGCGAGCATGGGTATGCCATGGAGAGGCTGAAGTTGAACCGCGCCAACATGCTCTGCAGCTACATAAGAGATGCACGTATGGCCATCACTACACTGGACCTTGCAGACAAACATGGCTGCCCTAGGCTCAGCGAGGCGTGCAAGAAGTTCCTCATGGACCACTTCAGTTTGGATGGGGCAAAGGCGTTGCTATCTCTGTTCTATTCTAAGTGCTACTACTGCATAATTTTCTTTTGGCGTTTTATTATCAATTCTATATATGCATGTAGCAGCATGCACCTCCTATCCCACTTTGAGACATTTTGTAATCAGTTGCTTTATAATATATATCAATGTTATGTTTGACAAGGTCGCTGCTTGATCTATTGTATCTTGTATTTATTAGTGCTAGTATACCTGATGTGATGTTAACTTTACCAGCATGATAGGTAGCTGTTGTTCCTCTGCAAAGCAAAAGCTCATGCTTCTGTGCGATTTGCTTTTTTAATTACAACATACATGCAAATAAATGTAAACGAACTTAATGCTACACCCAAAAAATGCATTTCCAGTTTGTCATTTTGCATGTTGGCAAAGAGAGGGAAAATACAGTAGGATCTGGGAATAAGCAACAATCTTGAAATCTTGGCTCTATTTTCGACCTCATCATGCCATCACCCAAAATTCACTCCCTAGTCTGGAAAACCTTTATCTATCCAAAAACACAACAAAAAAAAAGTCGAAGAGTAGACGTGCAATAGTAGAGCCACAACATTCTTTCCGCCCTTGGTGCCAAGCCTAAAAGGATGGCGAAGTTAAGCTCATATAGGATCTATATTTTCAAGATTTTTGTCACCTCAATGTATCGCATGAGTTCAGTGCAAAAACGATGGCGAAGTAAGCTCATATATAGGCGATTAAGATTTTTATCACCTGAAAATTAACAAAATGTTCCTTTATCAAAAAAAATATGATCTATATTTATATTTATATAAGAAATGCCATGAGTGCAATGCTACAGCATAATTGCTATGCCATTAAATTCCAGAAGTTAGATGAAATGTCCAGGCAGAGACACCGGCACTTGTTAGGATAAGGAAATATACAAAGAAGGCTTAACAGACTGCATAATTACAAGTGGCATTGCAATTGTTTGGAAAATAAGGTCAAGGTGTGAGTTGACTAAAAACAATGACCAACGACCATTGGGAACTAAATGTGACCAAAGAAAATACAAATAATACATCCTACACAGATTATTTACCTCATCTCCCATACGGCCAAGACTCGAGTTTCAACTTTGGAAGTGCATTAGGATGTCAACACACAGGAATGACTGGTAAATCATAAAACAATAACAGATAAAGTATATGGCTGTTGGGCTATATACTTATATGTGATCACTAATCAAGGTGCATTTGATTAGCTTGACAAATAAGAAAAAAAAGTTACTATAGGTTCACCTTTGAAATAGGCGACAAAACAAATCCATGGATAAGGAAGTTGGCATCCTTGCTGCCATGTTACTCCCACTTTGGATGAACACCTAAGAAATATCTTGATTATCAATTAATCATTGCGCCAGGTCTGTAAGTTTTGGTATTCAACATCAAAAGAAGTATTCTTATTACTTTATTTCCCTACAAGCATTCAAGAAACTATTTGTTGTAAATGAGACTATATGGAATAGGAAGAATTTTAATTGTATTTAACAATGCATCATTAGCAAGCCATCCTGTGTATGGACATAGTCATTTAATCTTCCGACTATTTAATGTTCAGGAACTGTTACCAAGCAAATAATCCAGCTACGTAATCAAAACCATAAAAATACTGATTGGAAGGGAAGGATGCAACAATCCTACTCCTATCCATGTGGCATACACATTGGCCCAGCCTTATAGTACAAATAATGTTGAAGGGCAGAATGTTCTGGAGTTACCAAAAATGGGACACACCTTTGTATATGTTACTATAGCAACTTGGAAACTTCTGTCTTCATTTTTTTCCTTGAGACCTCAAGGGTTCTTGTTGCTAGGGAAAATATCGAGCTGGGGAAATGAATCTGCGGATGTAAGACACCAAAAAAATTCAGTGTGCCGGTTTGAACAGATATACCCCTAAGTAAATTGGAACACCCACCAAATCACCCCCTATGTCCACACAAATAAACATATATATGATCTTCTAAACCACAGGCAATAAATAACAGAGAAGAACAAAAGAAATCCCAGCACTGCAGGTTCTATAACTAATGGTGTCACTAACTGTTTTTTTGGCAATAAACAGTAAAGAATGTGGTTCAATTTGAAATATGGTTTTCTTAATTTTGTAGTGAATGTATGCGTAGCTACACCAGTTTTCCCTATAGATATAATTGAATAAATAGTGTCCAGAACAACAATTCACACGATGGTAACTGCATACATGATAATCTACAAAAAAAATCATCTTTTCTTCAACTGTACACCTGTTATTACTAAGCAGTACTATTTTTGAGTTGGACCTATAAAAGAAAAGAAGAATAGTAAAAATGAAGTTGTGGAGCACTAAACCTGCAACAGCGAATCAATTTTCCCATCGCCTAAGTATTCTGCAGAATGATGATTTCAAAAATTTGAGTGCCATATACATAATGGTGCCCACTCCAGCAACAACATTCCTATATATATAAATATATTGGTAAGGCTCATAATTACCTACAGGGTTCAGCAGGAAAATAAATTTACACATTTGTATAGGGAGTGGCCCTTATTGTTTACCTTGAAACCTACAGCATGTCAACCAAAAAAAGGACATTGTTGGTCCTTTGTTGGGCCATGTCCATAAATCGTTCAACATTGTAGGTGTTCATGTGCTAATTTCATAAGCAGTTGTTGCGTCTCTATATATATAAACCAATAATCTGACATTAGTAAGGCATACTACAATTAATGCAGCCAACTATGAACAAACAGAGTGGAAATCCAATGCATACCTGCCTCAGTCTTGAGTTAGCCTTGGCGTCATCTACTGGAAACACAGGTGCGTGGCTGAAAAGGAAACATAGGCATAACAGAAATTGATGAATCGTGGAGTGGCGGAAGAAAGGGGATTAGGGAGAGGATCTATGGATCCAACCTATCACCGAAAGATTCACCAAGTCGCTAGCCAATGTGGCATGAGGACGCACGCCATCCCCATCCAGAGGGGCGTCGGCCGTACGACGACTCTGCGGGCCAAGATCGAGTGGCGGTAAATCCCATGTAGGGAACCAAGAGGAAAGGAGCAATTAAAGAACAAAACAAAACCCTGGAATCATATAAGATCATACAAAACATCAGACAAGAGGAAGGATTGGGAGGGGAGCGGTGGGGAGGGGAGAGTTGATCGGTACCATGGAAGAGAGTTGAGGGGGAGGAGAGGCGTTGGGGGAGGGCAATGGGTGGTGAAGTCGTCGTGGCTGCCACAGGTCGCATTCATTGCAAAGGGAGGAGCCGCCGCCGGAGGGGAGGGTGCTCGTCGCTGAGAGAAGCTACCACCAAAGAGGAGGAGCGGCTGCCGAGAGCATGGTCATCACAGGAAGGAATGGTCGATGGATCCGATCGCGGTCGTCACAGGTTGGATGCGACGATGGAGCAGGCGCGCAAGGCGAGGATGACGGCGCTGCCGCATGGGGGAGAGAGCGGGATCTCACGAAGGGAAGCACACGCGTGGCAGAGGGGGAGCGAGCGGGATCTCGCGATGAGAAGCAGAGCGGGATCTCGAGCGAGCATGCGAAGTGGAGGAAGTAGAGCGATGAGGCGGGCTCGCGTGCAATCGGTCCCACATGCCGGCGCCTTTCATTGGAGTCGCGGGAGGATATCGCACGGACGGAAGGGATAAGCGACCCGAACAAAAGTCGCACCAAAAAATTGTCTTACTTTTGTTCTTTTTAGTTGTAAGGAAATTTTTCGCTGCCTTGAGCGCCCCTTGTTTTTTGAGTTCTTTGGTTTCCTCGCTCCTTTCTAGAAGTTTTTTTTGTGGTAAAAGGCCTTGTACACATCTTTTTAATACAATAGGTAGCTCTCCTATTGTGATCATTTCTAAAAAAAACAAAGAAACACAAAAAAAAGTAATCGAGCCGTAACTCCTGCCACTAGTGCTTCTATCAAGAAACTAATTGTGTCGTAACCTCAGGGGCTGAAGACATGTAGTGCACCGAGAAAACTATCAGCTGCCACACGCAACTGGCAACTCCCTCTTCCAGTCTTCCCCAAGGCAACCACCAGCCGCCACGATATCGAGACCCCAGCCAATCAGTACACTTCTGATTTGGAGCAAATTAATAGCCACATTTTTCTTATATATGCTCACTTCAGTTGAACTATTGATCGGCGGTTGCATTTCCAGCAGCAATGGCCACGTTGTCCAAGACGCAGGAAACTCTGGCCTTGATGGCGCTCGTCGTGCTCGCCAACGCCGCCGTCGCTGCAGGCGACGACACATCTTCCTGCCCCAAGCTCACCCTCCACAACCTCTATCCATACCCGGTCTGGCCGCTCATCACCGCCAACACCGGGTACCCCTCCGTCGCCGGCACTGATGACGCCCGACTCGATGGGAACAGCGAGGGCCTGGTGACCATGGTGCTGCCGTAAGGCGCATCATCGGGCCGCGTGGTGACGCGCACGGGGTGCGCTGACGATGATGGCATGTCGGCGTGTGATGACGACTGTGCTCCGCAGTGCGAGACCGGCAACGCGCCGCCGGCGACGGTGGCGCAGGTGAGCGTGGGCGGGTCCAGCGGGGGGTGCAGTGCCCGACGTTGGGGTGTGTCGTGGACCTTGTTGGATATAATATGGGCTTGGCCCATATAATATTTAATAAATCAAATAAAACTCTATGGTACGTAACATTAAGCGTTGTATGGTTTAATACCATACGGGATTTTGACTGAACGTTGACTCAGCTTATATGGTTGGAAATTATTCATCTAAATTGATAAGCTGAGAAAAGGGTAAAGGCGTGCCACACGCGCGTGCGCCGCCACCGCCGCATGCCGGGCCATGGTAGGCAGGCGGCGAGTGGGTGGGCGTAGGCAGTCTTTTGCCACTTAATCCACATAATCACGGGAGTTACTCCCTTTGATGGTGGAGGCGAACAGATTGCGTCAGTTACTGTCCTTTTCGCTTCCATTTCTCTGTCTCCTAGGATTCTCCGCTGCCTCTCTCCCTTCCCGTCGCAGCCATATATCCGCAGTCCTCCATTAGTCCAGATCTTAGTCCTTCACAACCGCTCCCGAGAGAAACCACATTTCAGCAAGGTACGGGAGAGCAGGTGCCTCTGGAACCCTCGCCCTCTTGAGAACCTTGCACGGGGTGTGCGGCGATCAGGTTTTTGGGGAGCGATCCACGACTGCTCGTCCACAACGTACTTCTTCCTGGTGGTGATCGCTCTTGGATCCCGTCCTCTTCCTGGTGATTGCCTGCGGAACAACAAGGCGTCTTCTTCCTGGTGATCTGTTCGTGGGACTGCACTACGAATATCGTCCTGCACCGACTATGGTCTGTGACTTCGAGCAACGCACTATATCGACTAGTGCGAATGGAGCCTCTGATGCCCTCGGCATGGGACCCTCCGCTAGGGTACAGTCTAATCTTTCTGATTATTGTAATCTGCGCTTTTACTGTATTTATCTATATGTCATCTTTGCATGCTGTAGCGTTCGTTAAAGATATACACATGTACATATATGCCGTGATGAACCTGCTGATGTTATTTTTCTGGATTAAACTGATAATGAAAATGCCTAAATTTCTAACAATCCAAAAACCTAATGTTAGGCAATTTTTTGTCAGTGGTTTTGCTGCTGCTTTGAAGTCCAATAATTTTGATGGCAAGAATTTCATGATATGGTGTGCCAAGATGGTATTGTGGTTGACTGCAATGAACTGCTATCATGCCGCACAGGGGAAGCCTGAACAGTTTACTCCTAAGGAGGAGAAAAAGTTCTTGGTTGCCGATAACCTGTTTCGAGGCGCCATGATCAGTGCACTTCATCCCAAGTATGAGAAAAACTACATATCTAGCACATCAGGCAAAGAGTTATGGGATGCTCTTGAGGCAAAGTTTGGAGTTTCTGATGCTAGCAGTGAGCTATACCTTATGGAGCAGCTGTATGATTACAAAATGGTTGAAAACCGTTCTGTGGTCAAACAGGATCATGAGATACAGGCGCTAGCAAAGGAACTAGAACATTTCCCATGTTTGTTGCCCGACAAGTTTGTGTTCGGCGGTATAATCGCTAAGTTGCCACCTTCTTGGAGGGATTTTGCTACTTCTCTAAAACACAAGAGATAAGAGTTTAGCATGGCTGAGCTTATTTTATCTCCTGATGTTGAGGAGAGGGCGAGAGCAAAAGACAACCGTGGAAAAGGAGTTGAGTCTTCCGCTGCCAATATGGTGCAGAAGAAAAACTCATTTGCATCTCGTAATAAAAAGATGAAAAACATGCAAGAGAACAACAATGCAAAGCCTAAGCAAACTGAACAGTTTAAGAAGAAAAACAACAAGAAAGGTGGAGGTTGCTTTGTTGGTGGGAGTGATGAACATTGGGCAAGTGCGTGCCCAGGCCGCAAATATAAGCAAGAAAAGAAATCAGCAAATGTGATAATTAGCGAGACTGGAGGAGGAACATCAGGGTATGGTAATTCTTTACCTTTTGTTCTCTTAGTTTGTCTTTCACCTGAGTGGTGGATGGACAACGGTGCTAATATTCACGTGTGTGCTAATGTTTCTTTGTTTACTTTCTATTAGGTCGGCAGGACTAGAGCCTTGCTCGTGGGAAATTGTTCGCATGCGCGTGTTCTTGGTGCTGGTATGGTCGTTCTGAAGTTTACTTTAGGAAAGACGGTGCTATTAAAGAACATGCAGCATGTCCCCTCCATCGAGAAGAATCTTGTTAACACTTCTCAGATGTGTCGCGATGGATTTAAAATTGTGCTTGAGTCCAATAAATGTGTTGTGTCGAAACATGGAACATTTGTTGGAAAAGGTTATGATTGCGGAGGCTTGTTCTGCTTATCTTTGCTTGATGATGTGTGTAATAAAGTGGTGAACAATGTTAATGTTTTAGATGAGTCGAATATATGGCATTCACGACTTTGTCACATTAATTTTGGCAGTCTCACGCGGCTTGCAAATCTGAATTTAATCCTAAAATTTAACTTAGCCAAAGATTCTCAGTGCCAGGTGTGTGTGTGTGTGCAATCGAAGCAACCACGCAAGCCTCACAAGGCTGCTGAGGCGAGGAACTTGGCACCATTAGAAATCACGCATTCTGATTTATGCGAAATGAATGGTGAATTGACTAAAGGCGGTAGACGATACTTCATGACATTTATAGATGATTGTACTAGATTTTGCTACGTGTATTTATTGAAAACTAAAGATGAAGTGTTGCATTATTTTAAAGTCTATAAAGTTGAGGTAGAAAATCAACTTGAGAAGAAAATCAAGCGTTTGTGGTCCGATCGCGGGGAAGAATATTTTTCAAATGAATTTTCTGAGTTCTGCGCGGTGCATGGAATTATTCATGAGAGGATGCCACCATACTCACCACAGTCCAATGGGACTACAGAGAGAAAGAACCGCACTCTAACTGATTTGGTAAATGCCATGTTAGAGACTGTGGGGCTATCTAAGGAATGGTGGGGTGAGGCTATATTGACTGCATGTCATGTCCTGAATAGAGTGCCCACAAAGAACAAAGAAATTACACCATTCGATGAATGGGAGAAGAAGAGATTAAATCTCTCTTACCTACGAACTTGGGGTTGTTTGGCAAAGATGAATGTGCCAATAAACAAAAAGAGAAAGTTTGGACCAAAGACTGTTGATTGTGTCTTTCTTGGTTATACTATTCACAGCGTGGGTTATAGATTTTTAATCATAAACTCTAGTGTTCCTGAGATGGTTGTTGATACAATCATGGAATCTAGAGACGCTATATTGTTTTTAGAATGATTTTTCCATGAAAAATGCACCTAGCACGACTAGTCATAAATTTATAATTCTCCATGAGCATGAAAATTTTATTCCGATAGAATAAACTAAGGAACCCTATATGCAAAATCCTGAGGAGGATGACATTATAGTCACAAGAAAAAGTAAGAGACAGAGGACTACAAAGTCTTTTGGTGATGACTATATTGTGTACCTTGTGGATGACACACCAACAACCATTGAAGAGGCATATTCCTCTCCTAATGCTGACTTATGGAAGGAAGCAGTACGGAGTGAGATGGATTCTATTATGTCTAATAGAACTTAGGAAATTGTTGATCGTCCCTATGGGTGCAAACCTATAGGGTGCAAGTGGGTGTTCAAGAAAAATCTTAGGCCTAATGATACTATCGAGAGGTACAAGGCAAGGCTTGTGGCCAAGGGTTATACTCAAAAGGAAGGTGAGGATTTCTTTAATACTTATTCACCGGTTGCTCGATTGACCATAATTCAAGTTTTTCTTTCCCTGGCAGCCTCTTATGGTCTTATCATTCATCAAATGGACGTTAAGACAGCTTTCCTACATGGAGAGTTAGATGAGGAGATCTATATGGATCAGTTAGATGGGTTTGTAGCAAATGGTCAATAAGATAAGGTGTGTAAATTATTAAAGTCATTATATGGCTTGAAACAAGCTACTAAGCAGTGGCATGAGAAGTTCGACAAAACTTTAACATCAGCTGACTTTGTTGTGAATGAAGCTGACAAATGTGTGTACTATCGGTATGGTAGGGGTGAAGGAGTCATTTTGTGCTTATATGTTGATGACATATTGATCTTTGGATCCAGCCTCAAAGTGATCGAGGAGGTAAAGGAATTTTTAACTAATAATTTTGAGATGAAAGATTTGGGAGAGGCTGATGTTATTCTTAATATCAAGCTTCTAAGAAAAGGTGATGGTAGGGTAACTCTATTATAATCCCACTATGTGGAAAAGGTGCTGAGTCGCTTTGGGTTTAGTGACTATGCACCTGCTCCTACACCTTATGACCCTAGTGTGCTATTGAGAAAAAAACAGAGAATAGCAAGGGATCAGTTGAGATATTCCCAGATCATTGGTTCGCTTATGTATCTTGCTAGTGCAACAAGGCCTGACATCTCTTTTGTTGTGTGCAAGCTGAGCCGGTTTGTGTCAAACCCAGGAGATGATCACTAGCGCGCTCTTGAGAGAGTGATGCGCTATCTAAAAGGCACCATGAGCTATGGTATTTGTTATACCGGACATCCAAACATGTTGGAAGGCTATTGTGATGCCAACTGGATCTCTGATGCTGATGAACTTTATACCACAAGTGGATATGTGTTTTCGCTTAAAGGTGGCGCTGTTTCCTAAAAGTCTTGCAAGCAGACTATCTTAACGAAGTCTACAATGGAAGCAGAACTCACGGCATTAGACACTGCTGGCTCTAAGGCCGAGTGGCTTCGTGATCTCCTTATGGATTTACCAGTTGTTGAAAAACCCATACTGGCTATCTCTGTGAACTACAATAACTAGACTGTGATTACAAAGGTTAACAGTTCTAAGGACAACATGAAGTCCATAAGGCATGTTAAGAGACAATTAAAATCTGTCAGAAAATTGAGAAACTCCGAAGTAATAGCGTTGGATTATGTTCACATGTCTAACAATCTGGCAAATTAGTTCACTAAGGGTCTATCACGCAATGTGATAGAAAATGCATTGAGAGAGATGGGTTTGAGACCCACCTAAAATTTACTATAGTGGTAACCTGTTCTATATGATCGGAGATCCTATGAAGTAGAATGGTGAAACAAGCTAGTAGTAAATTATGTGGAAAGATCCTTGGTAAGACTCATTTCTGATACATATCTTTTCTATCTGTAAGGCAGGTTGGTTTTTACCTTAATGTGTTTCAAGTGGCTTGCTAAAGCAAAGATATTGTCCTACACAACATCTTTTGAGGAGCACACCTATATGAGTCAGGCTGCTGGTCACAATCTATGAGATTTGGGTGATCTCTAAATACTCATAAAAGGCACTAGAGTATGACTTATATGCTTCAAATAGAAGGGATGCCTTTTGCAGCCAAGTATCAGCTAAGAACTTTAGTGATATTCACCTCACACAAAACTAGCAATTTAAGGCCTAGTCTATTGCTCAGTTGTGACTGAGTGAAACTATTACTCTAGATGGATGTTCAACTTAACAGTCTCCATCGAAACACTGGTATATAAAAGAAATATGGTTTTGAGACTACTTTGTTACAAACCCTAGAGTTTGGTGGGGATTGTTGGATATAATATGGGCTTGGCCCATATAATATTTAATAAATCAAATAAAACGTTATGGTACGTAACATTAAGCGTTGTATGGTTTAATACCATATAGGATTTTGACTGAACGTTGACTCAACTTATATGGTTGAAAATTATTCATCTAAATTGAGAAGCTGAGAAAATAATAAAAACGTGCCACACGCGCGCACGTGCCACCACCGCCGCCGGCCAGGGCGGGCCATGGGCGCGGGTCGAGGCCGTGCCGTGGCGAGGCAGGCAGGCGGTGAACCGGCGTGGTCATTCTTTTGCCACTTAATCCACATAATCACCGGAGTTACTCCCTTTGATGGTGGAAACGAACTGATTGCGTCAGTTACCGTCCTTTCTGCTTCCGTTTCTCCGTCTCCTAGGATTCTCCGCTGCCTCTCTCCCTTCCAGTCGCAGCCATATATCCGCAGCCCTCCGTTAGTCTAGATCTCAGTCCTCCACAACCGCTCCCGAGAGAAACCACATTTTAGCAGCCTTCTGGCTTCCCCATCCCGTACCCCTGCGCGCACGGCCTCCGGAACCCTTGTCCGCTTGAGAACCTTGCACGGGGTGTGTGGCGATTAGATTTTTGGGGAGCGATCCGCGACTGCTTGTCCACGACGTACTTCTTCTTCCTGGTGGTGAACGCTGTTGGATCCCGTCCTCTTCCTAGTGATTGCCTGTGGAACATCAAGGCATCTTCTTCCTAGTGATCCATTCGTGGGACTGCACTGCGAACATCGTCCTGCACCGACTGTGGTCCGCGACTTCGAGCAACGCACTATGTCGACTAGTGCGAATGGAGCCTCCGATGCCCTTGGCATGGTACCCTCCGCTGGGTACAGTTTAATCTTTCTGATTACTGTAATCTACGTTTTTAATATATTTATCTGTATGCCATCTCTGCATGCTGTAGCATTCGTTAAAGATATACACATGCATATATATGCTGTTACAAATCTGCTGATGTTATTTTTCTAGATTAAACTAATAATAAAAATGCCTAAATTTGTAACAGACCTCACCCAGGACCAGGAGTGCTGCCCCGTCGGCGCCGTGGCACCCCAGTGCGGCTGCGTAGCCGGGGGCGCGCAAGCGGCACTGTTCAAGGCCAAGTGCCCCGACACGAGGACAACCTCTACGGACGTCGAGGCAACGCGGCAGGAATGCATCGCGCCCGGCGAGCTCAAGGTCGTCTTCTGCCCGGCACGGGACTGCACGGGCAGTTGTAACTAGCTAGGCTGACCTCCTTGTCGCTCACTTGGCGTATAGAGGACGTGTTTTGCATATATGGATCGGACGTGTTCACATCGTCCTGCACTGCTATGTCTGTGTACCAATTGGTGTGAGGAATAATAAAGAGTGCTTTATTTGTACCTGTCTCAGAAAGTGGATGGCATGTTGTCAACTTGTCATCAGTGGGTAGATAGAAGAATATCTCACGAGTTGCTACGGGAATGACGGGTGGTTTAGAATGAAATTAGACTATATTATTACTTCTATTAAAGAATAAACTATTATAAATTAATACTAGTAGATTGTTTGGTATGTTAACGTGAACAGCAAAATACTTATGTGTCTTGTGGATAAGGACATCAAATGTGCTGGGGGATTTTAATTATATGTGATACTGTGTATTACTGAGTTGACAGTTTATATGTTACGATACACTGCTAATAGGGTTTAGAATTATAAGAGATATAGATAGAAATTTAAGTTGTTTGCCTGGTCGTCTTTTTTGCTCCAGTGGCTCAGCGAGGGTCGAGGGAGCATCTGGCATTAAACAATTAGGCTTGGTGGGCTGTTTGTTGTAATGGGCCGATGCCGTCACACACTACGTGTGCTGTTTCTGTTTCTGCGTGGGCTGTTTGTTGTCTTTTCATGCCGGTAAACCATACTCTTAGCCGTTTGGATCCTTTTATTTGCATGAATTAAAATCTACTTAATAAATTAGGCTATTTAATTTGAAATTTGACATTCCATCTCTTTTCAAAATTCATATATAAGCCTGCCTCAAATTCATAGGGTGAGAGATAAAAATTGATTCTATAAATCATTATTCTATGTTTCTACTTTGCAACTTATAACACGCTCTTCAACTCGCTACCCTACAGTAGAAATACAATATATAAGTATCTCTTTCGTATAGCTAATAATAATATACAAACATAATCTATATATACAACTATATTAGCTTAATTAATATGTGTCTAAATTATTATTATTAAAATAAATTTAATTCCAAGGATCTGAGCAGTAATCACCTCTTCACTCGTAGGCTTCTTCTATTTACCCATACCGGTGCTTCAAAGGTCACAAACCACAAGATGAGAAACGCATACACCATATGTATGGCGTTAATGAGGACCCTACTGCATGACATTAGTGTGTGGTGATGAATAATACTCCTGTAATGCAATGACATTAGCACACGGTACTACATGCATATGATCTTTAAGCTTCTACCCACTATAACTTAATTAGTAACCAATGTGCATGAACATTAGTACATGGTGACTAATTAAGTAATATTAATAGGCACTATCACAAAGCAGCGCAAGACTCTTTCACACACATATTCATGCATGCATGCAACACATATTTATTTAGTATATGCGGTAGCAATTAACCTTTTGGGTCTTAATGCAAACACTAATTTTATTTGAAGAGAGAGGAGAGTGTATTTCAACCCATAATTCTTATTCTTAAGTCTAGCAACCATCACAATAAGACATTTAATAATAATAATAATTTCCTTAATTTATGGGCCACATTATTTCAGTTAAAATAATTTAACACGATGACCCATTGGAAAAATAGGAAGAAACCTATCCCATCACATTTTATGACCAAACTAAGCACGTGCTTAAATCTGAAAAAGGGTTCCAATCTATATGAGTTAGAGCAACGTGTATCTAAGTATTGTACATTGTAAATTCCAAGATGAATTAGAAAGAATGAAACAATCACGGCGCTGTCCAATCCCAAGTATGAGTTAGAGCGTGCTTCTAGGCACAACATAGAGTTTGATCTTGAGTTTGATCCAAGATGAATTGGAACAGAGCACGTGATCGTTGAATAAATCTTGAGTCGCAAATCGTCCAAATAACTATATAATAGTTGGTACACCCGTTGCAACGTTTGAGCATATTTGCTAGTTAAATAAAAATTATTAAATCAATCATTCGTAAAAAAATTGTTAAATCAATACTGAAAGAAATGCTACCATTAAGACATTCGGAAGGCTAGACGTCTCGCTCCACTCACTGCCACATGCGCTGCTCGTCTAAAAAACAAAATCCCCTCCCGCACGCCTCGCTCCGCTCCGCTCTGCTCCTGTCGTTGCCTCTTCTACGCTCCTCATCCCCTGCCACAGCGCACCAACGTCCGGCGTCCTGCCCCATCGAGAACCCCCAACACGCGCAGATCTAGTAGCCCTCTCCTCCACCCCGGTGAGATCCATGGAGTAGGAGCGAGATCCACTTGCCTCCACTGAGATCCATGGAGGTGGCACGACGGTGTTGTAGAAGAGTGGGCGGCTCTTCTCTAGCTCGACGCGGTGCTATCCCCACCCCTGGCAGCGCCCTCTCTCACCCCGACGACCGAGCTCCCCCCACCACGGTGTTCATGGCGCTCCTTGCCCCCCCATCCCCCACCGTCGCCGCCAAGCCAAGGCCGGTATTGGTGGCGGTGGTGCTTGTGCGCCACCACTCACCGCCAGCTCCGACCCCAATGGCTGGAATCGACTGTCCTAGCCTTCTCTCCCCTATGTTGCAAGTGTATATTTCAGGTATTTCAATTGTTTCAAAGGTATGTTGCAGTTATTTCTTATGGACGTTGCAAAAGTAGATCGGGGGATGTTGCACATATTGCAAGTGTTTGAGAAGCATGTTGCAAGTGTTCGTTCAAAATGTTTCGTTTGTTTCCAGACATATGTTGTAATCGTTTTTTATCTGGATGTTGCTTGTGTTTTCACACATATGTCGCATCAGTATGTTTCAGCTGTTTCAGTCTTATGTTGCAGTAAGTGTTTTTCATGTTGTAATTGTTTTATCTAGTTGTTGCATATGTTTCACATACATGTTGCAAGCGTATGTCTCAAATGTTTTATCTGTTTCAAATGTATGTATTCGAGTGTTTCATGTTGCAAGTGTAGACCGCCAGTGTTGGTGGCTATGAGGGCGGGCAGGGCCAAGCCGCGGCCAACTGACACATGGAGGAGGCATAGACCGTCGGTAGTGGTGTGGGGAGAAGTTACAAGCCACACGGTGTTGTTGTGGAAGAGGCAGGGACGAGTCTTCCAGACTGCTTGGAAGAGACGGGCACCGCGCCAGTGTGAAAAGAGGCGGGGATGAGTTATCCGAGCAACATGGGCAGCGGATCTAAAATGGGCGGTTCGGATGCGAGCTCAAGAAACGGAGCTAGCGCGGGTAGCGTGCGAATTCGAGCGGACGGGGGGAGCAGCCAGACGTCCTAGCGGTAGTGCTACCCAAATAAAAAGGCACTACCGGAGACGGCTTCTTTGCCGAGTGTTCCAGACTTTGCCGAGTGCCTTTTATTGGGCGCTCGACAAAGAGGCTATTTGCCGAGTGCCAGGGAGAAAGCACTCGGCAAATAGGTGGTTTGCCGAGTGCCGAGCACTCGGCAAACAATAACACTCGGCAAAGACCAGGTTTGCCGAGTGTCGGGCACTCGGCAAAGGGCCGCCGCTACTAATGGCCGGTAGTCGCCGTTAACCCTTTGCCAAGTGTCTTCTCTAGACACTCAGCAAAGCGATGATTTGCCGAGTGCAATTTTTTGACACACGGCAAACCATTTTTTTCACTTTTGACCTCTAAACTTTTTCTGCAGTCCTCATACAATACCTGGTACTCCATGTTCCAATGTGGCATATTTCTCGGACTTTTTCTATATTTCTTTAATTTATTTCATTTAATTGAATTTTCTTGGATAATTCAAATTATAACTGCTAGTCATTCGAATAATGAAAAAAATGAATGGAAAATGATATTCATGTTATTTAGTATAATGTGAGGCCGTATCCAGGAATGGACCACCAATTTCGAACATCTTGTTCACAAAACATGACCACGAACTTGCGGTCGAGTTATTTTTAAATTCTATAAAAAGCAAACGAAATCTAAAAATCATGAAAGTAAATATTTCATAGTAGCCTCATTAGACCGTATATCTCTCTTGGTATATCCAGACAATAGGTAGGAACATAAACTGAAACATTCTAGAGCTACAAAGATAGTTATTAAATCGTTAGCACCAAATAAAATCATTCCCCCTAGAGTAGCTGTTAATACGAATAACAGGAACTCTGTTATAGCCATTTTTGTACATTCAATGTACTCTACGGATAGAGGAATACATAAAGTTGAGAAGGTTTCGCGCAAGTTATCATGTACGATGCTTGCAAACCGAAGAATCTCTGAAGAAGTTTCATGAAACTTCTTCAGAGATTCTTCGGTTTGCAAGCTCGTACGTGATAACTTGCGTGAAACCTTCTCGAATTTTTATCAAAGCCTCCACAGATGATATCATGACATCTTGACAAGTTTCATGATTTTTGGACTTCGTTTGCTTTTTATAGAATTTAAAAACAACTCGACCGCAAGTTCGTGGTCATGTTTTATGAACAAGATGTTCGAAATTGGTGGTCTGTTCCTGGATACAGCCTCACATTATACTAAATAACATGAATATCATTTTTTATTCATTTTTTTCATTATTCGAATGACTAGTGGTTATAATTTGAATTATCCAAGAAAATTCAATTAAATGAAATAAATTAAAGAAATATAGAAAGAGTCTGAGAAATGTGTCATATTGGAACATGGAGTACCAGATATTGTATGAGGACTGCAGAAAAAGTTTGGAGATCAAAAGTAAAAAAAAATATGGTTTGCCGAGGGTCTGTGTTTGGCGCTCGGCAAAGAGGAGGTTTGCCGAGTGCCAGGATGGCTGGCACTCGGCAAAAATTTTAAAAAAAATAAAAATACCCCTCTTTGTCGAGTGCAAGGCCGGATGGCACTCGGCAAAGAATTTTAAAAAAATAAAAAATACTTTGTCGAGTGCTAGATCAGGGGCACTCGACAAAGGGGGGATTTAACCCTGGCGTCCCAGCAGGCCCACACACACCGCACACATGCACACACGCACGCTGACCGCGCCAGCGCCGCCCCTACCCCCGCCCGCGCCCACGCCGCCCCCAGCACCGTGCCACCGGAGGAGGAGGAGAAAGAGAGGAGGAGGAGGAGGAGGAGAGGAGAGGAGAGGAGGAAGAAGGAGGAAGAAGGAGGAAGGAGGAAAAAGAAGGAGGAGGAGGAGGAGGCGCCCCGGCCGCCGTTGCCATGTTCCCGGTGCTTCCCCAGCCATCGCTGTGTCCACCGGCGCCCTAGCACCTTCACCACCGCCACCCTATAGCGCCAACTAGGTATGACCTACCGTCATCGTCGTCGTAGTATTACTAGTAGTTGCGGTAGTAGTAGTGGTAGAGTAGCAGTGGTGGTAGTCGTAGGAGTCATAGGAGTGGTTGTGACGTTGTTATATATATGTGGTTGGATATAATCTTGTGCATGTCGACCATCGTACCATTCATATATATGTGCATGTCGGCCATCATGCCATTGGTTTTCTTGTAGGTTTTGGAAACCTCACCGTGCAGGGGAGGTGCTGCCGAAATTTTGTATTGACAGTTTTATGTTTCTTTTTTTATAGAGAAGAGCCCGTCGGAGCAGAGCCGGAGTACCTCGGTGACCCCGATTGCCTTCCTCACCACTGTGGGTCTGCCTGCACCGCATCGCCTCGCCACTGCACCGACCCGCGATGGCCCCGCTAGCCTGACTCCATCGCCACCCAAGGTATAACCCCTCTTTCCATATCATGGTTGTAGATCATGTAACCTAGTTAGGCATCTCCCGTTCGAAGAGATATGGTTGGAAATATGTAGTTATTTCCATATCTAAAACCGTATCTATTTCGAATTGTCCACATTTTTTAGACAGCCCGTGGATGCGTAGGTGGGGTTAGTTTCCATGGTCTGCTCCAATCCGAGATAGAGTTTCGGCATCATCTCCCTGTTGTTCTCTAGATACACACTCTCCCTGACAGGACGTGTATTTGGAGAATAGCGGGGAGGTGCTGCCAAAATTCTATCTCGGATAGGAGTAGAGCATGGAAACTAACCTCATCTACAGATCCTCGCGTGGGATTAGGACCTATCCTCACCTATTAGATAGTAGGAACGTCATGTAGATGCAATTGATGTTTATATTACTCGCCGCTATAAATGTTAGAGGATAGAGGACCGTGAGTGGATGTACACGGGCCGCGCAAGTCAGGGTTAGGTCACCAATGAATGGATCGACAAGACTGATGCTTTCTTGGAATGGGCATTTGGCGTGGCTGCTAAAGGAGCGAGTAAAATTTGTTGTCCCTATAGCAAATGTGCAAACAGGAAAAGACAAATGAAGAAGGTCATGGGAGAACATCTTTGGAAGAATGGATTTACAGTAGACTATACTCGGTGGGTCTACCATGGTGAAGCCGGTCGTATGAGAGAGGTGGTGGTGAGACCATGTGTCGGTGTTTCGGACCGGCGGGCCCTCAACCAACTAGTAAATTTGTACTGCGTGTGCCCAATCCCGTATGGTGATGTAAAGAGACACAAGGTTTATACTGGTTCGGGCAATGGGTGCCCTACGTCCAGTCTGAGAGTTTGATCTTGTATTCCTTGCACCGAAATGCTTGTAGTAGGGGGTTACAAGCGGGGCGAGAGAGGGAGCTAGTCCTAGGTCTCTACGTGGGTTGCTTGAGACGTTGATCTCAAGCAGCGAGGAAGCTCGTGTGTTCGTTCATGTGTTTATGCGTGAGTTCGTCGCGTGGGCGTTGGCCTAATCGTAAACGTCTACCCCCAAGAAATGGCCCTGGTCCCTCCCTTTTATAGTTGAAGGGGGGGACATGGGTGATATATGCGCTAGCTATTTGGCGTCGTGCGAACGGAGGCGGCATGTCCGAGCCCTATAGCCTGTTACTGTGGCGGCGTGGTCGATGGAGTGGTCCCGTCCTTGAAGTACTGGGGCGACGTGCCGGTCACATCCGACCCTGTACGTCATGGGAGCTCTAGTGTTAGCTTGAAGCAGGGCATGGCGGTCGACACGTCGGTCACCATGTGTTGACTGCGTGAGAAGCCGAGACTCAGTTGGTGCCGAGGCCGAGCCATCGTGGGAGGCTTGGCGGGCGCAAATCTCGAGGTTGCCGAGACCCTAAAGTATATTGTCGAGGCTCGGGGGGAGCAGTTGGTCCCGTGCATTGATTCCGAGGCTATGGTGACCCGGACTTGACTCCCCACGCCGCGTTGTTCCTGGGGCAGGGGTTAGGTGGCGTAGTGTAGTGCGGGCACTGATCGTGGGCACAGCACCAGAGCATAGTGGCCGGTAACTCCTGCCCCATCCTGTCCTGGATGGTATGGCGTTGATGCGACCTCCCGTCTCGTCGGCCGCTCCGCAGTGTCGAGCCATCGTTCGGCTGATATCACGGGAGTGGTTGGCACAGTAATGGGATGTGACGCTTAGTCAGGGATACTGGTCAAGGCAGAAGCGACGGGTTGTTGCCGAGCCGGCCATGAGCGATATGGAGAATCGGCATCTCATCTGAGGCTTTACGCGCGGGGCCTTGGGCGAGACGGAGAATTGGTTCCCCGTTCGAGGCCTCCCGTGCGAGGCCTCGAGCGAGGCGGAGAGCCGGTGGGCTCAGACAAGGCCAGGGGTTAACCAACGGTTTGCCTTTTGGCTTTGTCTTAAACAGGGTCTAGGCGATATTTTTGGTATACGCTCAGGGTACCCCATTTTATGATACCCCACACCATGCGTCGAGGATTATGATGCTGATGCCAGGGTAGCAGACATGTTAAATGACTATCATGAGGCACAGTTTGCTGAAGGACATACGAAGGAGGAGCCAGAGGCAACCGCAAAGGCGTTCAACGACATGTTTGCCGCGGCATAGAAACCTCTTCACGGCCAGACAAAGGTTTCTCAACTAGATGCCATTGGACGCATAATGGTGTTAAAGTCCCAGTATAGCCTGAGTCGAGACGCCTTCGATGATATGTTGACAGTTATTGGCAGCTTGCTTCCGGAGGGTCACCTTCTGCCAAAGAGCATGCACGAGTCACAAAAACTCCTTCGTGCAGTTAAGATGCCGTATGAGCAGATACATGCTAGCCCGAAGGGGTGCGTCCTATTTAGGAAAGAATACGTGGAAGCAAAGTACTGTCCAAAGTATAAATCCTCTAGGTTTCTAGAGGTAGATTCTGGTGATGGCCAGAAGAGGCAGCTTCACATTCCCATGACAATCCTACGGCACCTTCCGTTCATACCGAGGATCCAACAGCTATAAATGACCGAGGAATCCATGATACAGATGACATGGCACAAAAATGGCAAACGATACAATCCTAATAGGATGGTACATGCATCCGATGGTGAAGCATGGACCCACTTTGATGGCATTCATCATGAGAAAGCTAAAGAGGCTCGTAATATACGTGTTGCGCTGGCAACAGATGGGTTCAATCCTTATGAAATGATGGCTGCCCCCATACACATGTTGGTCTGTGTTCATTATCCTCCTCAATCTTCCCCCCAGCGTATGCTTTCAACGACAAAACGTATTCTTGTCGTTGATAATTCCTGGACATCCAGGGAATAATATGGGTGTGTTCATGGAGCCTATGATTGATGAATTGGTCCATGCTTGGGAGAAAGGGGTATGGACGTACGACCGAGCTACAAAGAAAAACTTCAAAATGCATGTTTGGTACCACTACTCCATGCATGACTTCCTAGCGTATGGGATATTATGCACCTAGTGTGTTCACAGGAAATTCCCATGCCCAGTATGCAAGGAAGGTCTAAGGTTCATTTGGTTGCAGAAGGGTGACAAGTATTCATCATTCGACAAACATCAGCAATTCCTCCCTCTTGACCATGCATTCAGACGAGACATCAAGAACTTTACGAAAGGTGTTGTAGTGACAGACCCTGCACCACCGATAATGACTGGTGCCATGGTTTGTGAACAGATAGATGGTCTCGTGGTCAATCCAGAAGGTGGTTTTGTGGGATATGGTGAGCAACATATGTGGACTTATAAGTCGGGCTTGACTCGGCTCCCCTATTTTGATGACCATCTCCTTCCACACAACATTGATGTAATGCACATTGAAAAGAATGTCGCCGAGGCACTTTGGGCAACAATCTTGGGCTAGTTGAAATTCGACAGGATTCTATCTTACTAGGAGACGATGTCTATATTGTGGCCCAACAGGCCACGCAAGTTTATTATCTCCCATATGCATGTCAAACCAAAAGGCATCTTAAGGGTTGGGATATTGTGCATAGGGTATCGCCACACGGTAAAGTGCCTGTCCCAAACGATGAAGATTACAACTTAGACCCAAACACATATGACAGAGAGTTCTTTCAAGAAGAGGGACTAGAAGGGAGGTTTGAGATAGACTTAACCGAAGCGATCAGAATGGAAGTAGGCAATGAAACGGTTATTGAAGAGGACGCTGGAGATGAGGTGCAAAATGTGAAGGACTTACAAATGCTTGAGCGATTACATTTAGACAATGACAATGGCAATATTGCTCATTAGCATAGTGTTGATTATTTCGACATGATAGATAGTGATGATGAGACTTATGATCCAGCTAATCCCGATCATAAAGATTATTTCTAATACATGTAATATTATGTTATTTTGTAATCCCGTCGTGTGAGGAGGAGGAGGAGGAGGAGGTTCCCTAGGAGTACGCCAAGGAGGCATAGGAGGACGCACAGGAGGACAACGAGGAGGAGGTGACAGCAGGGGGTTCTGCTTCCTCTTGTTCATCGAGCGTCTACTTGCGAGGTCCCGTGAGCCTCCCTCAGCGACCGATACCTCGTGAGAGACGCCCGCTGATTCTACCCGAGGGGGAAAAGTAAGTAACTTTAGATGTTATCACTACTTTATATGATATGTTGAAAATCAAAATAGAAACTAATATTTTTTCTTAATCACTTGGGCAGGAACTGGACGATTGTGGCAAGTGGAGGTGCTCACACACGCCAAGTTAATGGCATCCTCAGTCTTCTGTGTAAGGAGCACTTTCATGGCCTGGTTGAGTACGCCGGAGTGATGGGGCTGGCCTACTCGTTTGACCACTACGCCGCCACCCCCTATGCTGCAGATCGGGTCCACAGGGTATTCAACAATAAGGCGGAGCGGGTGAAGCAAGAGCTATGGGTAAGTCTTCCTCGCACTACATTGCTCAATACATCGCATTCATTGGACATTCTTGAAATAATGAATGGATACATCGTGTTTGTATGCAGGATTTCTTTACATGCCAGGACGGATATGAGGCCAGGGTGGATGCGGTGGCAACCAAATGCTGCAAAAAACTCATTGTGGACATGCATTACGAGGCGCGCATCCAGGCCGTCGTAACTTACCACGACACCGTCCTTGGAACGAAGGTCACCAAAAGGGATGCAAGAACCATGACGCTGACCCGGGACCAGTACCTGCAGGTAAATACATAACATTAATACTAATTCCTTTTGAGATTAAGTAGGCTTAATTTCATCTTCTGATATGTCATGTACTTGATGGCCTATAGATGATTCCTTATTGGTGCGCCACGCATCCCCAGTGCTGGGTATAGATGGTGGACAAGTGGTGCTCACGCGAGTGGGAGGTGACGCACAACTTGTGTCGGGAGCGGCATTTGATGATGCCAGGTGTAGCACACCATCAAGGCAGCCGCAGCCTCAGCGGATACGCAGAAACATGGGTACACGAATTTATTTATTTATTCTAACACTCAATTCTGCATGATTTCTAATCATCTTGCTATTTTTCTCGCAGTCGGCGTCACATGATGGCCAGGCTTGCTCCATCTTCAAGGCATTTGTTATGGCCCACAAGGGCAAGGCGACGTCCGATGTCGACTGCAACCCGAAGGACGGGCCCGAGACGTACAACAATGCAACCATCTACAACCGCCTTAATGAGTACACATCGATGGCAAGGGAGGTCCATGGGCCAGAGTATAATCCGAGCACCGAGGACCTTGATGGAGAAGTCATCATGAGGGTGGGAGGAGGCAAGAACCATGGGCGGTACTAGATTGGCTACGGCGCAATCGACTCGGCCGCTACTCCTAGTCTCTACCAGATTCGAGCAAGCAGCACGAGCACGTGCCCGGCCATACGACCTCGGCAGGACACTTCAAGCCATCGGGTGGAGGCACTCGAGGTTATTCCTGGTTTATTCATCGTTCATTGGTTTTTTATAACTTTCCTTTGCATTATTGTAATATTGGGGTGAATATATTGTAGGCCCAGCTGGAACAAGAGATGAGGATACAGGAGCAGATGCAGGCGAAGATGGAGAGGGTGGAGGCCGAGCGGGAGGCCGAGCAGCGGAGGATGGCGAAGATTCTTCAGTACATGCAAAGTCTTGGCGCTGCTACGGGTGTAGTTCCGCCACCTTCGTTATTCGCTCCACCTCCTCACTATTCTACTCCTGTGAGTATAAATGTTTTAGTTTGTATGTTCATGCTTACGGTCAAACCTAGTGGAGTATGAAAGTTTTATTCATGTATGGTATATATTTATCTTGTCTCACACATGCAATCTCTTCTCCTTTGTGCAGAATCAATCGGTGGCATCGAACGATCCTCATGCTTCAGCGAATCCTTCACCAAATCAGTCTCATTGGCCATCTGGTTAAGATTCTTATGGTTGTTAATGGTACTTCTATTTGCAATTGTGGTCGTAGATGATGGAGCACTTGGATTACTTGTGAACTTATTTGTGATATATTGTGAGACATGTGACGTTTGTGATATATATGTGATGTTTGTGATATATAGGTGGTGTTGATGATATATATGTGTTGTTGATGATATATATATGATGTTGATGATGTTTGTTATATACATCTTCTGCTTGTTTGGATGGGATGTAAAAAACAAATAAAAAGATTATTTCAGTCACTTTGCCGAGTGCAATGACCATAACACTCGGCAAAGTGACTACCTAGGAACATGCTTTGCCGAGTGCAAAGGCCATTAGACTCGGCAACTTTGCCGAGTGCCACGGGCCAGATACTCGGCAAAGGTCTCTTGTTTGCCGAGTGTCCTATCAAGACACTCGGCAAATAGGCTACCTTTGTCGAGTGTCTTGCCGGTGGCACTCGGCGCAGTGGCCACCTTTGCCGAGTGTCTGAGTCAACGGCGCTCGGCAAAGTAGCGACCGTTGCCGAGTGTTTGACCTTGACACTCGGCAAAGCCGCCATTACGGTGGCGCTTGCCATCACGGTGACTTTTCTGTGCCGAGTGTCAGATTTGCACTCGACAAAGGCTTTGCCAAGTATCCGATAAAGTGCACTCGACTAAAGAAGTCTTTGTCGATAAACTATTTACCGAGCGCTCTTTTTGTCGCCTTTGCCGAGTGTCTGAATCCGGTAGTGAGGGCACGCTCCTAGGCAGTTCGCTCGTCAATATCCTAGCTAGGTGAAAAGCCTCGTCGCGCCGCCAGGATGTTACTTTAGCCGTTCTCTCTCCCGTAATAATACCAGCAAAACCCTTGAATCATATCGATCCGGCCGCCGCCATAACGACTCTGCCACCGCCATGCACCAACTCCGACGCGCGATCTGACATCTCATTGGCGGCGAAGTGACCGGGTACCACATACTGGACATCGAGGGATACTCGCACATCAAGGAGCAGTTGCGCCGTGGAGACTCCACCAACTCTCTCCCTTTCACCGTTGGAGGTTGCTCCTGGTACATCTCATATTACCCCAACGGTTGCCCTCACAGCGCCGATGGCCTCATAGGTATCTTCCTCGGCCTAGAGCAGAGCGACGGCGCCGACCGCGTGAAGGCGTGAGTCAAGTTTAGCTTGCTGGATCGAGCTGGGAAGCCGGTGCCATCGCACTCCCATACCACGGTGCTGATCTTCGATAAGATCTTCATCTCTGCAGATTACCCTTGCTGCTTTTACTTTCCTGAGTTCATGCGGAGGGCAGATCTGGAGAAGTCGGAGCATCTCAAGGACGACCGCCTCACGATTCGATGCGATATCACGATTGCCAACAAGCTCTGCAAGGAGCGGCCGAGAGCTGCGCATGGGATGGTTAAGGTGCCACCATCCGATCTGCACCAGCATCTCGGCGAGCTCCTCGCGTCCAAGCAAGGCGCAGACGTCACGTTCCATGTTGGCGGCGAGACGTTCAGAGCGCACAGGTATATTCTCGCGTCCCAGTCGGCGGTCTTCCAGGCAGAGCTCCTTGGCCCGATGAGAGAAAGCCATGCTGCGGCTGTCGTCAAGATACAAGACATGGAGGCGCAAGTGTTTCAAGCCCTGCTAGAGTTCGTGTACACTGATGCCTTGCCTCAGGACATGACACGGGAGGAGGAAGCTGTGATCTGTCAGCATCTGCTTGTTGCGGAGGACAGGTACAGCATGGAGAGGCTGAAGCTGGTATGCGAGGACCGACTTTGCACGCATATCAACGTGGCCTCCGTGGCTATCATATTGGCTTTGGCCGAGCAGCACCGGTGTCATGGCCTCAAGGAGGCATTGCCTCAGTTCCTTGAGTCCCCGGCTGTTCTCAATGCCGTCGCAGCAGCCGAAGGCTTTGATCATTTGGCTAATACCTGCCCTTCTGTTTTGAAAGATCTGATCACCGACTGTCGTCTCGATTTCTGGGGAAAACAGGTTTAGTTGATCACAAAAGGCAAACTCGCTAGAAGCAAACTGTAAAGTCCAGGCAATATGTTTTTTTTTCTTCTTTTGTTAGAAAAAAAAACATATATATTTTTTCATCTGTCTGTTAATTGTAGAGCCAAATGTCCTCTAGCCTAACCAACCGGTTAGATGGCTCCGGCGGCACCCCGTCCTGAGTGTGATTCCCAACGGGACGAATTTGAGGCTTGAGAGTAAAAAATCTCTTCGTCTGTCCCACACCAAAGTATAGGTCTGTGGCCGTCTGGTCTCACGGGGATGCAGGTGCCGCTGTATATGGGTGGAGCCGAGGTTCAGGGATTTTCTCGAGCTACGTGAGAAATTCATCTTCTTCATGAAACACCGTGGGGACGTCTCTCCCCCGTGATTCTCGTCTCACGGGGATGCACGTGCCGCTGTATATGGGTGGGGCTGAGGTTTGAGGATTTTCTCGAGCTACGTAAAAAGTTTATTTTCTTCATGAAACACCGTGGGGATGTCTCCCCCGTGGCTCAAGTTTTTTTTTTGTTAATTGTAGAGTGCGTAAAACTTTTCTTTAGTATAAGAAGTTTCATGGATGGATGTTTTTCACGTAGCTGTGGTTAGGTCGTCAGGAAGCACTGCACTGTATTGCCTCCAGAAGTTCAGCCTGTATTATTTCGTCTTTGAAAATCTCTTTAAGATCTCAAGTCAGCCACTGCTGTTGCCAGGGGATTGGCTATTGCTAATGATTTTTTTCTCTCTAACACATCATTTGTGTAAGGAATAGACTAGCACCCGGACGCCAGCGCCTACACTTCCCTAGATGCGTGCACTGTGTCTATGCCTCCCACTTTGCCTGGGCGGGCCCCACAGCTTATGCATGCATCTCTTGCCCCATCCACCAACACGCTGCCGCCGCACCTGTCTGTGCACTGCTGCTGCTACTATTGTCGCCGCGACTTGTGCTGTCGTGCTTGCCCGTTGGGCCCCACTTGTTGTTGCGGTATGTATGCGCCTATGCATGCATGTGGGGCCGCCGCGCCCGCTTCGCTTCCTGGGATCACCTCCGTCTGTGCCCACTTCCCATGCCTAGTCATGCAACACTTGCAACATAAAGCATTTGTTGCAATATACGTTCAAAACAAATGAAACATTTACAAATATACGCTTGCAACATATGTGTATGGTCGCTACAACATATGCAACTCCAAATACAACACTTGCAACATACGTTTGAAGCAGCTGAAATATTTAAAACATACACTTGCAACATAGGTGTATAGCCAATGCAACATATACAACATCTAGATAAAATACTTGCAACATACATTTCAAACAGCGGAAACATTTGAAAGATAGAGTTGCAATATAAGTGTGTAGCCATTTGCAACATCCAGATAAAGCACTTGTGACATATGTTTGAAACCGCTGAAACATTTCAAACATACAATTGCAACATACGTGTATAGCCATAACAACATATATACAACATCCATATGAAACATATATATATATATATATATATATATATATATATATATATATATATATATATATATATATATATATATATATATATATATCTGAAACACATGAAACATATGGAGCTAGATGCCATGGAGTGACTAAAAAATTTGGGCCAGCACTTAGCTGCCATGCAGATGTGGGCTCGTGCTCCTCTCACAAACTGGTTAATAAGCGCTTAAGCCAGTCATCCAAAGCAGCAACGAGGTAGGCAGCATGCGGTAGGGGTAGTGTTGGTATTTATTAACTTCTCACTTGTTTTAAGTATCCACCTATTATATCCCTACATCTCTTAGCACTACTTGGACTAGGTTGTCATCCCTAATGATAGTGCAAGAGATGCTCATTGGTACTACCTAGCATTACTACTAGAATAATACTAAGCAGTGCTTTATCATTTTATGTGACTAGAAAGAATAATATATATATGAATGAAAAGGATCTGTAAGCGCACAGATAATTATACCATCGTAGCACTTCACCCGAGAGTATTCCAGGTATCGTTATTTATATTTTACAACAGGGAAGGTCTAACATGGACATGTATTGATAACTTATAGTATTGATGGAGAAATAAACCATAACCAATATTCTATTCACAACAGGGGTAAATCATAGGATAAGATATGTATATGATAAGTATTGATCAATGATAAATCACTCAGAGTACTCCTTTCTACGGCATTAGCATGGTTAAGTAGGATATTAGAGGAATAATTCCTAAGTCATTCTTAATTACAAGTCAAAGCATACATTGATGTATGCAATTACACCTAGTAGTCATGGCTAAGATCATCTTTATATCTACACATAAGAGATATTACTAAGAAAGATTAAGAACAGAGCTTGTTCTTCTTTCGTAACCGGACCCTACGTGCGTCTATATTCGGGGAGTGGACTACAAAGGACTCAATGAGAGTGTCACATCTGTGATCTACCACATGACCCAGAATATAGATTGTATCAACATGTAAATAATGTATAAGCACCATGCTTACACTATGTCGACCACTCACCCCGTGCGTAGCGGAGTGCATGGATATAACGATAAACTAGCTATACTAAGCATATAATCAAAGTAGATGATGAACATTATAACAAAGAACATTAATATGAATACTAATATTGTCATAATAATTGTAGCAAGCATATAAAAGTAATGGAGATACAAAAGAGAGAGGGTACAAAGATTATACCAAACCACGCTCTTAACAAGATCGGGAATCCAAGCGAAGCTTGCTTGCCTCCCTCTAGACCTAGCCTAACTAGCTATGCCCTAAAATATGGTGGAGCTCTAAAGATGATTAGGGTTTCTATCTTCTCAAATGACTTATTACCCTAGGGGGTGGCAGGGGCTGGTATATATAGGGCGAAGCGTCCATCGTGAGCCCTTGGATCAAACCGACTTAAAGGACGGCGTAGATGCAACCTAGGAGGCGGTGAAGAATCGACATTGCGATGGGGACTGATATGTGGGCCCTAGGGGCTAGGTGGCCTACAGGTGGGCAGCCACTTGGGCTCCGCCTTGGTGTGGAGTCCTCTCGAGTCTTCTAGAACCTTCTGGTGTCTGTTTCGCTATGAATAAGCGTAATTAATTCTGACATGTAGGTCCACCTTGATGGTTTTCTGAATAAACCCTATAGAAAATACAGATTCACCAAAACTCATGGAATTTATTAGTTTAAACCCCTAGACCTTTGTTGGTGATCATATTCATGCCCTTATACATGTTTTATTGACGGTTTATAGTTGTTGTTAACTACCATCAACAAGCAGCTTGGCCTTAGCACAAACAATACACAGAGAGAAAAGGAGCAGCATGGCAAGCAACAGCAGGCCTAGGCGCTAGGTAGCAGAGGGCAGGCACGGTAGGGAGGAATGCGACCTTGGACATGTGCAACTAGGGGCCTGCCTGGCTAGTCTAGCTAGCAGCGGATGCAGCAGGTAGCCAATCCTCTCTCTATGGTTACACAAATGCATGGGCCCCCACATCCTGCATGTACCCTGAATGAGTGGACGCACATGCTCCTAGGGTGCGAATCCCACCTAACTGTAACTACGTGCCCTTTTTTATTGGGCGTAATGCACATGGGGTCAGTCCATTCGTCCACCCGGACGCCCTCAAACAGGCATTACCATTTGTGTAATGGTCCCATGTCACCTGTCAAGTCAATAATCACCTAGGACCAAGTGAAACCACCATGCAATTCATCGACCTAGTATGGCAAGTCAAAGCATACCAAGGAGTTCTACGTGGTGAAGAGAGCTAGTCATATCTTCTTATCACCTTTCAATTATTAGAATCTAGATTGCCAATGAGATTATAATTAACAATCAAGATTGTTTAGATCACATTGGATTATAGAATTTGGTATTTTGAGCACCACCAACCTACTATTAGTAGATTTGAGATGGTATAGGATTATCATGATCTATTATTTGAATTATTGTAGTTGAACCCATAATTTAGATGTCTGAACACCTAGAGATTATATTTATATAATTATCATAATATTGACGTGCAGAGGCTGAGCCCCTTATGTGCAGCTGGTTGAGTGAAAGTCTAGGTTTGATTTTTGTAATTGAGTGACAACAACTAATGTGTTTCATGTGAGATAAATAAGTGATTAGTCCACAAGCTAGTTGGGCAACATGATGGCCATGGAGCGAAGAGATGACACGTTCATGTGAGGTGAAGTGTTGAACTAGTAAAGAATTGATGAAGATGATGATCCAAGTGATGGATTCACTGAATATGGGGTATGAAGTTTCGTATGGCAAGATGGTGAAGGCTAAGGCAAGTCTTGGCTATGATGGACCGTGCAAGGGTGAAGGGCAAGCTAGAGGCTCAAGACAATGGACTATTGTAGCGGTGAAGTGTGATTAGAGGCTTGGCACTAATGGACAAAGGCGATGGTGAAGAGCAGGTAAGGCTAAGGTCGATTGGCTTATGAATGCCATATGAATCTCCATATCACATGTAAAGAGCAAGCCAAGGAATTGATGCCAAGGTGGATATCAAGTGGCTTGTTGAAGGAGTGAAGATGGAAGGATCATCATGACAACAATCAAGTTGAGATAAAATGGTGAATTCCATATGTTGATGACCATGGTGACGAAGAGGATGATATGGAGAGAGTTTGCTTGCGAGCATTGCTTTGGAGCTAAAGTGGATATGCACAAGACAAAGGTATGAAATGTAGGGCATTTCATTGTGTTGGTCATGATGTGTTGTACAGAAGTTTGAGATGACCCTATTTAGGCTTAATAGTTGTACTATTGAGGGGCAAATGTGTTTTGCATATTGGTTATCTAGTGCCACTTGGGAAGCTAAGTCTAACTTTGCATTGCAAATAGAGAAGTGTGTTGATTTGAAATGAGTTTGAAACACCACTAGAAATATCCACTTCTATGATGAATAGATTTTGTCACTGAAGGAGCCAAATTCGTCATAATTTTAGTTTTATGATGAATTTATGATGAAAAACGATTCATCATAGAAGTCGCGTCACACTTGCACATCTATGATGAATCCAACAAAATCATCATAGAAGTGTCTTGATCTATGATGAAAAATAGACCGTCATAGAACTATTTTGACATGCGTGGTAAGGGGCTACGACGCTGGTGGGTGCTTCTATTGGAGATGCTTTCCATGTGTACATGCTATAGCCCACGTGTATATGCTATAGCTGGTTGCCATGGAGATGGTTCGGATACGTGTCACCTTTTTATTGCACAATGTGGCCATCTCTGGTTCTTGCACATATCAGGTTCTTACTAGACCATGTGTCGGGTCCCTGTTGTTCCACATGTCAGTTTTCTTTTAGCACACGTGCCATGTTGCGGTTATATCACATGTCACTTCTTTATTGAACCATGTGTCGTATTTTTATTGGTCCATGTGGCCATTTCTTATTCGACCACGTGTCACGGCGTTGTTGTTCATCCATGTTTTGTATTTTTATTCAGCCATGCGGCTTCATAACTTCCTTTCACGTGTCGGATTTTAATAGCCCACATGTCGAGTCCTGGCTATTGCATGTGTCATGCACTGGTTTATCCATGCGTTGCATTTTTATTTGATCACATGGCCTATCCTGATTCTACCATGTGGAGTATAATCAATTCATCATAGAAGTAATTCGAGATCATCACTTCTGCACAGATTGACTACATAATTATTTAGCCTAGCAATCAAATAATAATAATTAACATTTCACACGTCAGCAACGAACCACTAGCAGAGTATCACCACATCAAACCGGCATACAAGTCCACACATCAAACCAACACATGAGTTCACACATCAAACCACAAATGTTCATTGCATCAAGACACAGGAGTTGAAGATTGAGAGTTACCAGAAGAGCTGAAGCGCATGCATAGCTCATGGATATTGTTGTACTCATCCTATTGTCGCTTCTTATATTCCTCAAGCTCCCTTTCAGTCTTTTCTGTATTCCTCTTCAGTTCATTTACTTGATCGATGAGGGTAGCGGAACTTTCCTGTTCAGCAACAAGCTATTCCCAAAGCATTCTCTCCGCCAATGTCTTTATTCTGGTGGAGCTTCTTTGGATACCAGCATTCTTCAAAAAAAAGTTGTTGCCTTTTCCCTAGGAGGGGGCCTTGCCCTGCTAGACGCAAAGGACCTTGCAAACAACATCAGCACTAGTCATTGGTTGTTGCCCATCAGCAATAGGTTCTGCTTGTATAGTTTCCATAGCTTCCTGCAAAATTCAATCAGTAAAACATTAGGTTACATATAGTGTAAGAGGACTTCAATTGAAAACCCAAGAGATTGATTCATAACAAGTAATGCATAGGTCTTCCTCAGCCTAGTGCTGATAGAGATTACATAAGCTTCAGTAGATTTTAGTATATTTCCATAACACTAGGCTCCTACTATGTTTCCTTCTTTTATGACAATGGCTTTAGTAGATTTCAAGGGAAGCAAAAGAAGGTACTTACAACTGCTGCTCTTGTAGCATCGCTCAGGCCCTTTTTGCTACTAGTATGGAAGTCCCTTAAGACTTCCACAGCATTAACATCTTCATTAGGTGTACCATTTTCTTCTTCAAGTCCTTGATCGTGTTCTGCTGCCTTCCTCTTGTTCTCCTTCTATTCACATTACACATGAGTTTTGGTTTATATTTATGCAAAGGCAAGCGTAAAAATAAAACACAACCATCACTTACAAATTTTTTCATCTAGACAACATAGGAGCGACATCCTATAGCCTGGTGGTACTTCACTTTTGCATGGTTTTGCTTGTTCTTCTCGGATGTTTCCTATAGCTTTATTTGTGTTAGACTGCGGCACAAGTAGACCATAGCAAGACTAGATAGGAAATCGATGGGTTCACACACCTTGTTCTTAGCACTAGACCAAATCTTGACAAATTCACACCACTATGCATCGTTCATGGATGAGATAGGAGAGGACATATGGATCTGATCAGTAGGGACGCTAATGAAGTATTTTTTTCTTCAACCTGTAGCGTGCCTACCATACCACAGACTGCATTACATTCCAGCAAGCTTGTTTTGTTGGTGAGTGAGCACCGTTAACGCACAGCCTTCGCTGCACACAGTAGTGCGAATGAAAAGTAAATCTATTAAAGTTACTCAAAGCAGAGTTGAATGTCAAGAGAGGATACACATACATACATTTAGCCTATCCACAAATCTTGTGCAATAGACGGCGCTGAGCCTCTTCCCCTTGTATTGTTTCCAATGCATCAAAATTGGTACTTCATGCCTGACTAATACACCTACCTCTGAGGCAAACTTGGTAGCTTGCACTGGATCATGTGGCCTTCTGTTCCCCTCAGTAATAGAGATGCGCATCCTCAATCCTCCTAGTGATTTTCTCATTTTGTCAAGCATAATTCCACGAGTTTGAGGCCTCATCTTCCTTGCTCTTCCAGCAAAGGTACTACATAGTTTTCATACATTCAGATTGTTAGAAAAGTTACATGGATATTAAATAGCTAGTGCAAATTGATTGATAGACATCTGTAAGATAATACTAACCTTGGCAAATTTCATCATTCTATGGGTGGGGGAGACGAGAGTTTGCTGAGAGGGGCTCCTCTTTGGTAGGGCTATAATCATCTGGCCATGAGGAGTCTTTCTTAGGGCTAGGTAGGGTACCATCCCGTCCAATGTCTCTAGTCAATTCATGAACTTGGAATTGATTCCTAGGTCTGAGTGTCGGTCATGATGGAGAATTATATTTACCTAATGCTGCTACCTCCACCCTTTTGCCAGCGGTAGACCTTCAGTACAAACTCCTTGAGAAGCCTATTCTAGTGGTGTTGACCTCACTCGCTTGGAGGGCCTTCGCCCAGGACTCATGGAAGCACTACCTTTGTCCTGCTAGCAGAGCCTCCTCTATGGCTTCTTCGACCTGGACACTAAAATTAGAGATACAAACTTAAGTGGCAAGCATGTACAAATTCCATTGCTATCCAAATAGTAAAGCATTGCATGTCTACCTACCCCCCTCCCCCTCTGAACTAAATACAAGATAGAAACAAGCACCTCAATTGATAGGGGCACTGGCTCATCTTCTAAATCTAAATCTATTCCATCTGTATCATCAAATCCCTCAACTACCACGCCTGGTTCAGGGATATAATCCAAATATTCACCATGTCTACCCTTTGTGCCTGACTTTTTTGCCTTTGGAGACACAGGTTTTGGGCCCACACATATTCCAAGTTCTTCCATCTTTCTATGATTCCTTGCGATTTTTGCATCCCATGCTCGTTCATAAGCGGATAGTGGCTGTTCATCTAGATTACAAAGGCATTTATTAACTAAAGCTTCTACGGAATGTCAACACAATAGAGAAGAGTATGCAAATAAGTGCCTAACTAGTAACTATAGCTTATACAAAAGTCATTAATCTAATAAAGCACATGCCAGCTACACTCAACTATAGGAAATATGTAACTCCATCGCTATCTACATATTCTTGGTTCAGCCACTATAGTAGAGCACACATCATAAAAGGAATTTGGGTACCTCTTCTATCATGTTCACTGGCTTTGCTTTGTCATTGGCATCATCGTCTTGTCATCGCGGTCGCGGAGCTGGTGCGGCCGGCATTGACGAAGGGGTACCAGATCTAGCTCTAGCTAGGGATCAAATCTAGTCAGTTGTGATAGGTGTCAAGCTAGGTAAGGGAACTGGATCTGGCTTGTACCATCATCAAGGCAGTCCTTCTGCTAATTGAGCTATTGTCGATGAATCGAAGGGGCTCTGGCTCCGTCTAGGGTTCATAAATGTATGAGAGAGGGTGCCGCTGGAGAGTGGAGAGGGAGTCGAGCTACTGTTCTGATGGAGCCTAGGGTCCGGAGCAGGGTGGCAGAGGGGGTGGCGAAAGAGTGGAGAAAGAGGCCATAGGACTAGGATTTGGAGCTGGAGGAGAGATGATGCGGCTAGAGAACGGAGATGGAAGCAGAGACGGTGACTCTTTGCACTTTTATGTGTCCATCATATTACCACAAATGCCCTAGTCTGAAATCGATGGTGTGGTAAACCTATTTTCCGCACAGAGGGCAAAAGAGAAACATCTAATTTTTGGCACGTGTTGGCGGGACTGCTCGGTGCGGTACGAAATCAAATTTTTAGGGTGTGTTGGTAGGACTACTCAGCGCGGTGCTCAGCAAAGACTAGAATTTATTCCATGTTTTAATAGGAAATTAGGACCCTCCAAAAGGTAGGGCAGTACAGCATCGATGAGACCATTCGGCCCCTGCCTGGGTCACAAACCCTGATACACAACACACTAACATAGCAGGGCTCAGCAGCCATGTACCACATCGTTAGGGCATCTTGATGGGCAAAAAGCACAATGGCCATCTACCGCATCAAACGCGCCTACCCGCAAGGGATCGAGCGACAAAGCTCAAATAAGCCAAGACTACAAACCCGCTCTCTGATGCGCACACATATCAGCGCTTTCACGATCACTTCATGATCATAAAAGTGCTCAAGGGCTACTGACGGGGTAATAACCCCAGGGTGTCACAAGGCACTGATTAGTTAGCAAGCCACATGGCCCGTAGTACACCAGTTAACGAAGGCCCAAACAATTGAGGCCTAGCTAAGTAGAGCAAACCAGGCTAGATGCTAAGGCTGAGGTTATCCATGACCCTTTCCTCATGCCTTAGCCACATGGCGCTCGAAGGGATCATGACCTCTCCCTCGTCACAACCCCTAGAAGGGATGGGGGAGGTCAAGCCTAGCCAAGCATGCCCACTTTGACAAGGATAGGCATGCCACACTGACCTCGCAAGGGCCAAGGAGATAGCAGTCACCTTGGACCGGTCGCCACTCATGTGCCACATCGCACAGACAAGATAGTATTGCCCTAAAGCAATGACGATAGGTACGACGACCATCGGCCAGACATGGTCCGATAAGATGTAGGTATGATCTCACCCACTTCGGGATGGAATTCACAATGGGGGCCTTGACTTAAAGGCCATCCAGGCTGGCAGGAACCACGACCCTGTTGGTATATCTTAACGCATATAGAAATAATCTACAAGTGCACAAAATTACCGTTGTAGCATTTCACCTAGGAGTATTCAGGGTATCGTATTTCCATGAGGAACGGAGGTGTAAGAGTCTCTTAAGCTAGTTCACCTAATGATAACAAGAAGAAGGATAGCTCAGGTAGCGAGGTTTTCTAAGGATAGAGATCCTAAGCTAAGATAGCTTTGCCACTATATACTTACTTTGGGCACCAGAGCGCACCTAGTCTGCCAGGTGATACTGGCTTGTAGCCTACGTTGAACCTAGATGTGGGGGAGTATGAAGGACGGATAGGGTTGTCACCACCTGTCGCCTTCCCCTCAACCATAGGGAACAAGGCAAACGAAGATAGCCTCTAGCCTAGACACCACATCTATGCTGTCGACTACTACTCTAGCATCGATCAGGGTTATCCATCTCTATCAGGGCCCTTTACTAGAGTATTCGTCACAAGAATGAACAACAAACCCGCAAATAAATAATGAACAAGACTAACTTAAAGTAGAACTCACCACCAAAGATAAACACGAACCTTATACTCCAAGTACTATTCAGAACATAGAGGTACAAGTGGAGAGGAGCCGATGATTCTCGACATTCCTTTTGCTAAGTGTACAAGAGGCCCCAAGTACACAAGTGGAGGTAGCCGACAACTCTGGTACTTCTCCACTATTACTCACTCACTCCCCACACTAGAACTAGCTAGAGAACTAAGATATGAATGGAGCTCTTCTCTTCTTGTCACATTATGGCTCTCTTGTGTTGTGTTGTGTTGTGTTGTGGAAGCCCAAATGGTGTGTGTGAGAGAGGGGAGTACCCCTCTATTTATACAAGGCTCTAAGGCGGTGCTCTGGCTATTCTTGGCGCAAAGCCCCGGGCTGCATCGCCTTAGCATGGAGCCATGCCACCACCTATTGAAGGTGAGGCTAAGGAGCGTCAGTAGGGGGCCGGCCACCCCCTAGGACTGGGCGCCCCTTGACTATGCCCCCCACCACCGCCTTCACGTGGCAGACCATGGGCTGGACATGGTTCACTGCTCCATGGGGTTTTGCCCCGGTTGAATTAATTTGATGGGCGTCTTCCTTGTTCTTTTGCGCAAATTAGTGTCAGAAAGCGCCTTTTAGTGATTTATTCAATGTATTTGTGTTTGTGACCTGCAAAATAATGTTCTCCAAATACATGTGGAACTTGATTAATAGTAAATGCATATATGATTAAAATTGTTAATTTCTCCTCTTTTTGTGACTTATTTTGCGGTCAGATTTGGTCGTTAAGGACCGCCAACAGAGCCCAACGGCAGGGATTGTGGCCCCTCGCTCCTCAAGACAACCAGGCAAACAACAACTAGGGGCAGCCACCAACTCCTGTACAACACCCTAGGAAACCAGGAGACGATGACAAAGACCACAGCAGAGGCCACATCGCATAGGATGGTTGGCAAACTACCATCGAGCATATAGTACCACCACGGCCGTCATAGTAGCATCATGCCACACCATGCTATTATGTGGCCACAAGACCATGACAACAGCCACACCCGGACATACACCATAAGACTACGTAGCTTGCAAGCCAAGTTAGATAGGCCCTCCATCTAGATCATGACCCTTCGGTTGGGAGAACCTCCTCCATTGTATGCGCCCTGGGCCCGAACTCCATATAAGGGTAGTCAGGGCACCCATCTCAAGGAAGGAAGACTCTCCTACTCATTCACTCATTCTCCATTGTAGCAGGGCTCCTGAAGCTACCTTTCGGGTTGCCCATCTCCTAGCTCTAGCTCTTCTTCCTCTTCTACCATTCTTGCACCCCCATTGTAAGAACTTTAGAGCATTCAAGCGAGGAACACGCACTCGATCATCTCTGAGACTAGACATAGGGCTCCGGCCTGAACCAGTATAAATCCTCATGTCTTTTGGATGCTACCATTGTCTTCCTAGAACAGCGCGGCAATCATATAAGTTTACTAGTCTGGTTTACAAAATGCCAACAAGTAGAATGAGAGTTTGCTCAGTAATGAGATCACTGAGGAGGAAAATAATCTAACAAAGATCCATCAGTGAAGTCCACAACTCATACCAAAGTGCAACTTTAACAACCATTAATAGTTTTCATGGTACGACCTTATCTAAATTTAGAGTAGCACCACATAGATATATATAACTCAAACTAGAGTAGTAGTTAATAGAGCCATAACCATTACAATTCCAGCTAAATCAAGTCTAACCATTACACTTACAATCAGTACACGACCTCAGAGCTTCTTCCATAGGAGACAGATAAAGATTAAGAGGACAACAATTACAATAGTTTTGAAGGACAAAGAAGGTGGAGCAGCTATTGGGTTTTGAAGGTGGAAGTCATCATCATGAGCTAAGGGTGGATTTGAGTTGGTTCTTGACTTGAAGGCAGCAATTCCTTCTTCATAGGAGTTGTACTTTTTATAACAAGCACCACAAAACCTATGAACTTGTTCCTAGCAGTCAGGCCAGTTGTAGTAAACTCCTGGCTCATGACCATTGCACACAACATAGCAGGGACGACAAATCTCAAATCTGCACAACCCGAACAGGCTGCCTCATTTTCACAAGTAGAATGTCAGTGAACAAGTGGTAGTGATCATCATTGGTATCAGTAGCAATATGTGCAGCTTAGACATTAGTGGCCTTAGTCATGTGAATGATGGACACAAAGCATTGATTTGCTTTCGATGCCTTTATCTTATTTGGAACCAAATGGATAACTTGGTTGTCAACAAGAAGACATAGAAAGCAAATATATAAGTTGCATCCTAATACATCCAATAGCCATGTAGACATCATTGGCATAGAAATATGGCCTCAGATATGTTACAAGTTCAAAATACCATAAGGACTCAATAGTGGCACTAGAGCATATGAAACAGAAATGTAGAATCAAGCAAGTACTGGACAGAAAAAATAGTTTAAGGTAGAAGCGAATGACCTGTTTGTTTGCCTAGACAGTTCTACAAGTGACACACGCCGGTAGAAAACCAACCAGTGCCACCCCTTAGTTATTTTCATCATCATTGGCCTAACTAGATCTGAAACGCTATAATGTTTCTTGTATATCTCATGTTCAAGCAAGGACCAAAACAGTGAAGTGACACAGAAAAAGGCAAGAAAGGAGACCTGCGGATCGGATCTGTTGCCTCTACCGCGACACACGATGGACACGAACGCCAATGCCACCACACTCCACTGGGAAGACCTACCACCTAGCCTCCAAAAGGACGTCTGAGCCACCATAGCACACTGAGGATCCTCCGTTGTCGCCGCCGCCGCAAGTCCTATGGGCACAGATTTGTTTCCACTTGTAGGGGATATATCCAATATATAAGTCAACCTATCCACACAGAGAACATATACTACTCCAAAGACATGTCAACACAACAAGGCATTTAGCGCAATGGTGAAGATGGTCTATTGCTTGCTCTGGGTCCCAGGTTCGACTCCTAGCTCTCATGATTTTTTGAGTTTGAATTTATAAAACCCCGGCGGCAACAAGTGACACGTAAGTCGTCGGGTCCCACAAGTCGGATAGAGATAGAGAAAGGTGCCATCGGGTCCCACAAGTCAGATGGAGAAGGATCCACAAGCACAAGTGACACGCAAGTCGTCAGGTCCCACAGGTCGGATAGAGTTAGAGAAAGGCCCCACAGGTACACGTGACACGTAAGCCATCGAGTCCCATAGGTCGGATGGAGAAGGGTCCCACGGGTACACGTCGCATAAAGAAAAGATCGAGCAGAGACTTTTATGATGAATTGTAAGCGTCACGAATGAGTAACTGCAGATCCCACAGGTATACGTCAGATGGAGAAAGTACCGTGTGGAGATCTATGACGAAGCATCGTCGTTACAGATTGAATATTGTTCGTCACATATCAATAATTAGTTCAATAACGAAGCCATGTTTGTCACAGTTCTGAATAAGATAGTCACATATGAGCAGGAACAGTCGCGCGAGTGATGTGTGACGAAACCCTGTGCTATTCTATGATGTTTTTTGTGATGATACCCGATTACGTCATAGATAAAAGGGGTTCGAGGATCGTCACCGATGATCTATGACGAATCCAAAATTTTTATCATAAAAAACGATTTTTTATGATGGTTTCGGATTCGTCATTATGATTTTCGTCATAAAAGTGGATATTTTTAATAGTGAAAACCTTTGAATATTTTTTGAAAATACTAACTCAATGCTAAAGGTGTTGATTGTCACACAGGGTATCATTTGGAGTTAGCATATTTAAAAAAAAGATTTAAGAGATGGACTAGGTGGGGTGCTTCTGCACTCTCCAGATTAGCCTAGCGCCCACTATAGTAGGGGCCCTAGAGCTTAGGTCGTCCCGACCAGCTTGGTCCGATCGTCGTATATATATTGACTTTTCACACGAGCACCGAAAAGATCTAGTAGTCTCTAGAGTGGGACCACCGGAAGTTAAGTTGGCAGTCATGCACAATGTGTTCTAATAGCTTTGACCTATTGTTCTAGTGGTCACCGTAGAGGATGGCACCAGAGAATAATTCATGTATGTACATGTGGCAGCAATCGGCCAAAGAAGCAATGCTTGCGAAGTTTTGGTGACGGTGGATGGCAAAATATATTATTTTGAAGTCATAACTCGACCTCTTTTCCCAAGTTTAGCACAAAATAAATACAATAATGGTCGAAATTGATCAGATAAATCTAAGATTTCGCGTAGGGCCACGATTTTGGGCATGCATGCAAAAAAAATCAACCTATTTGGACTATGGGTAATGTACATGCTTCACAAAGTGCCTGCGTCATTTTGACAAGCCCTAACTACAACTCCTAGGTCTCCACATGACTTGTGCATTTTGATCTCGTATGTTCCTCAAACTTTTTCTCAAGCTTGTGCAAGCCACGGAGTGAGGAAACACTAAATTTCAGATTTTCTGGAGGTGTTTTGCTATTTTCTACACTTTAAAGGAATTTCTGCATGGCGGAACGCCGTAATTGAAGGTTGAACTAGGGCTTCTCCAGAAATGATCCGAAAAATTTTTATATTGGGTCTCATATGTCCAAGAGAATCAATTTTAGTGATGGTGGATGGAAAAATATATTATTTTCAAGTTATAACTCGACCTCTTTTCTCAATTTTAGCACAAAATAAATGCAATAATGGTCGAAATTATTAGATAAATCTAAGATTGTGCGTAGGGACATGCTTTGGGCCTGCATGCATGTAGGCATAATATATATGCTTTTACAAAAGTGGATACCTCATTCCTCGTTGTCTTCGGAGCGATAGAAAGACATGCATCGGCTATACGGACATCACCCTTTTCTCAAAGCGTGCCGTTGCACGTGGGTCCACGAGCACGTAAAGACGGACGATTAGAACACATTCACACCACACGTCAAAATGGCATCCGTCAAGAGGATTATTAGAACTTAGAAGCGCCCTTAGGTCGGGAATTCTCGGAGTGTTGAGAGTGTAGTTATACATCAATGTGTCATGCATAAGTGGTAATATAAACTGAGAACATTAATGCCATAGTTTAACAATAATCTTCACATGTTTTTCTGTTTTGGAGATAGGGGTTAATAAACAAAAGACACCTAGTTATATAAAAACTTTTGTTATGCATAGCTTAATGCACAAATTGATTTTACCAATAATTTACATAATATATAGCCCCCACCACCAGATTCATCACAAAATTTCACGTAGCTCAGTGGTAGAACTTGCGCTTCTAAATCCTGATTTCGAACCTCCGCCAAGGCACTGGATCGGCTTACTGAATCTTGGCTGAAATTGGCTGAAAAAACACTGTTCTGGCTGAAATATTGTGGGAGAAAAATACTGTTTTGGCTAAAAAAAACCAAACAAGACAGATAAGCCGAACGGGGCCTCTATGTAATTTCTGGCTGCGCGCTGTTGCGCCTGCTTTGGGCCGCCTCGCGAGGCCATCGTACATGCGCGTTGGGCGACGTCGGGCCTTCGGTGTATATATGAGTACGATTCCCACTGAGCGCATCTCTTTTTCCCCTAATTTTACCAAATGCTGGGCCAACTCGAGTGATGAATGGGCCACGCCGACTGGATGCTGGGCAACTCGAGTGAATGAGCAACGACGAATTGAATGCTGGGCCAATCAATAAATAAAAATACTTAAGTGCACAATTAGATAAATAGAACAGGTAGCTCCAATGGTTAGATATTTTGCTACTTTACTACAGGTGCTGGGTTCAAGCCCCACATGCTACAGAATTTTTTTTGTTCCCATCCACACCATATATATGAAAAATATTTTTAGTTTTGCCATATGCATCATATACATGTAACAAAGTAACAAAATTAATTTATTCAAATAGTTTTACAAATCGTCTTTTGGGTTTGATTCTCTTTGTAATTACATTTTTTATTTTTCTTTAAACTAAATATTGATAGCGGGCCTATTATATTGTTTTAGGCTAACTAGAGTATGACGAATTTAAAATCATACACTGTGACGATCCGGATAAAACCGTCACGAGTTAGCAGGCCAGGAATATCCACTGGTACACAAACCATGACGAAAAATAAATTATCGTCACAGATTGCGTTTGTTAGTGACGATTTGTAAATCCGTCACCAAGAATCCGTCACGAATTAACAAGTTTCTTGTAGTGAAATTGTCATCTGCTAGATAGCTTGGAGTTGGTGGCTTTGTTGAAAGACTGCGTGTAGTTGCGCGGTTGCTCCAAAGACAAACTTGTTTGGGGCTCTTATGCTCGTCCTCGCTAGAGGAAGGTGAAGAGCTGAGCAACTCTAGTGGATTGGAGGATTGTCAAGTGCCTCGTGATCGGTTGGCTCGGAGACTAGCTCTCATGTCAGAACCTACCTTGTGGGATAGTTGAGTTAGCGGAGAGCTGTGATCCTTGAACTTGCCTCACATGGAGTAGGTGGGTCACCAAACCACAGGATAACATCATGTGTCACCTTCCCTCGTGGTTTTCCCCATCTACACTAGCTTTTTACACGTGTTATCTCTTGTTAGTGCAGTTGCTAGTTCTAGTGTAAGCTTGTTGTTTAACTTTTACATGTGGGATAGTTCAAGAGCTAGTGTTATATGTAGGGATGAAAACGGTCGGGAATGGTTGGGAAAATGTCTTAACCATTCCTGCTCCTGTATTTTTTGGCCGGGAACGGGAACGGGAAGGCTGGACGGGAAAATGAATCCGGTATTACGGGATATCAGGAACGGAATATTTCGAACGGGAACGCGTCGATTACGATCGGGAAGCGGTAACACAAAACAAAAACATCGATATATGTAACCACTAGAAACAATGAGCTCGATACAACAATAGCAACCATGCATAATCTATATGCAAACAGTGAGCTCGTCAGAATATTTATGCAAAGAAAACTACAGAACTACCAAAAAAAGAAAATGGAAAAGAAAAATGAACAAAGGCCAAACCTTGTTGCTCCTGTGCTCCATGCGTGAATTCCTGGGCCAAGCATGGAATGATGGGCCACACGCTCCTTGCCTCCTCTCTTCCTGGGCCAAACCTTGCTGCTCCATGGAAAAAACGGGAATTTCCCGCGGGAGGTTTCCCGGACAAATACAGGATCCGCTAATTCGATCGGGAAATCACTCTAATCGATTTCGATACCGGATTCGTCGAATTTTCCCGGATCCGTTTTTCCCGAGAAAATGATATCCGGTCGGGAATTCCGGTATTCGGTGTCGGTCGGTACGGGAATTTCCCGTTCCCGCTTTCATCCCTAGTTATATGCATATTTCAAGTTCCCGCTTTCATCCCTAGTTATATGCATATTTCAAGATCAATGTGAGGCTGTCATGTGGATCTAATTATATTATAAGTCATTGCTATAACACTAAGAGAAGTTGTCTTAGATCTCGTAACCAACTCTTACTACTGCGGATGCCCTTACGACGAATTAGGGGGTCTCAAAAATACAAAATTTATAATGATACAGATCTAATTAGCCCTATAGAAGGAAAACAACAAGATTTTCAGTGTCGGGCCGGAGGCTACTCTGAGCAGTTGATCATCGATCGAACGGACCAAAATTCGAGTAGAATCTGCCTGCGGTTACATAGCAAGTATCTGAAAGTGCCGAAGGCCAAACAGTCAACGCAATTGCCCCCAGTCCCCAGTTCCCCACTCAGCCACTCTCCCCGTCCGCAAATCCGTAGATGGAAGGGGACAAAATGCCCAGGGTGAGGCTTGGCAAGCAGGGCCTTGAGGTAAACGATCGCAGCTCCTTCCTCCGCTCATCGCCATCCTGATGCTAATGGTTCTTGAGATTCTCGAATTTGGTACCGATGTCCCCGTAGAGGGGGAAAGGGAAAGAATCTGGTTTGGTGAAGAAAAAGAAGAGCGCAATCTTGCGTGTGTGCTAGGGAATCCAGAATGATTTTCTTGCAATTGGACCAGTTTTGATTTTGGTTTTGATCGATTGGGCTCGTGGGATGTGGAATGCAGGTGTCCAAGCTTGGCTTCGGGTGCATGGGCCTCACTGGAGTATACAACGCCCCTGTTCCTGAGAAAGCTGGGATCGCCATAATCAAGCACGCGTTTGAGGCCGGCATCACCTTCTTCGACACCACTGATGCCTATGGGCCACACACCAACGAGGTCCTGCTTGGAAAGGTAAAAACATTCTGAATCCAGTCCAGTGGTGTTTCATGTTTGTCTGTATCATTGGTCTGGAGCCTGGAGGCTGGTGGAATTCAACGAGGATAGATGAGAATGTTAATGTAGGAGTTGTGTTTCTTGGTGACTATATAGGTGGCATCATCTTATACTATCTATGTTGGCATAATAATATTGTTCTTATTAGTCGGTTAACATTTTTTTTTTAAATGCATTCATCACTGACTACTGACTCCACCTCCCAAGATCTTGTGAGGCAGATTTACAAACTCCACGCCCACCATGCTTTGTCTGCTGGCAAACTCTACAGTTGTCACTGCCATCATATACTTGTTTTGTCTTGCAGTGGTGAAGTTGCAGGGAGGAGAGAAAGTCCCTCCTTTGTAAATTTATAGATGATGTACAGGCAGCTAATGGTAGTTAAATTACAATGTTTTGTTTGCATATACTATTTTGGAATATAAATTAATATGGCTTGATGTACAGGCCCTTTAGGCACATTTGCTTAGATGAGCCAAGCCAGAAGGTGAGATCCTATTATTGTCTCGAAGAAAAGAGATTAAGTTACAAAACCATGGAGACCTTGCATAAACCAAACCTGCCTACCCTTTTATAACAGTGGGCACCCTAACCATTGAGCAGACACATGCTTAGCCATCATTTAAATTGTCAAAACTAGATTGTGCTTGATGTAATCTTTGAATCACGAGTGCACATCTGTGCAAGGCTCTGAGCCCTTCTTCCCAGTATAATGGGAGCTCTGAAAGCTCCATCCCTTTCACTCATGATTTATTCTTAAGTGATCTTACTTACAGATCCTAATTGTATAAGAGATACAAGGCCAGCTGCTTTGTTTCTTTGATGACCCTTTCTAAAATCATTGGATTTATATTCCAAGGTTGTAACTTGTAACCATGGGCTTTGATGATCATTTGGACACTCATGTACCTACACCATACAGTACAGTTTTCAGCTGCATATAAGTAGCATGCTGTGCCTTGTATCAGTGGTTCTGTTCCTCCTTGATTGTATACCTAAAGCACATTGTGATACACAAATTGTATACTTGTCAGTATTGTATGAATATATTTTTGTTGTGCAGACATTGAAAAAAAAAACTAGACCAACCTAGGAGGAACTAGGTGGAATTTTATTAAGAAGAAAATAGGCACCCTCGACCAAGCATTTGCCCATTTTGATACACAAATTGTATATTTGTCATAAGTATCATATGGAGATATTTTGGTTGTGCAGGCATTGAAGCATTTGCCCCGTGAGAAGGTGCAAGTTGCCACCAAATGTGGCATTGCAGGATTTGATGCCGGTGGCATGTGTGTGAAGGGTACTCCAGATTATGTTCGAGCTTGTTGTGAAGCAAGCCTTCAGCGCCTTGCTGTTGACTACATTGATATATACCACCAACATCGCATTGATCAGTCAGTGCCTATAGAGGAAACTGTGTGTATCTGTCGATCGTGAACTATGCTTTGTAGTTTGCATTTCATCCATTCGATATCATCAATGGTTGTGTAGATGGGGGAACTAAAGAAGTTAGTTGAAGAAGGGAAAGTGAAGTATGTTGGCTTGTCAGATGCTAGTGCTGATACCATCTGACGGGCACATGCTGTCCATCCAATTACTGCAGTGCAGTTGGAGTGGTCACTATGGACCAGAGATATAGAGGAAGATATAATACCAGTCTGCAGGTTCATTCCCTCCTTAACCTATATACTTGAATGATGTTGTCTACCTTAACTTCCAGAAACTTTGGCAAGTTATATACCTTAGCCTTCGATGCAATCCCTTTATTCCATTGGAACTTATGTTTGCAGCCTTGATTAGCAGTATTGGTTCTTAACAATTTTATTCACAGTACGTTCTGTTGGAAAATTCCTTATCACTGATTAAAAATAATAATCTTTGAAATATGAGAGAAAAATTATCCTGCTTTTGTTTATGTTATGAATGTACACTACTACTATGCTTATCAGGTTTTTGTTGACTATTGTGAGTATATTTTTAAGTTTATCTACTTATGTATCAAGTGTATAGATCTGGCATCATGAATCTGTCTTATTAGTTTCACAATCAGCAGACCCCAGTTTACATATTATATGGTGCTGAATATTGATTTTACACTGATGCGTACACAATATAGACCGTTAGACTTTTTCAAGTTATTATGCGTTTTAGGAACTTGCTTTCAGTGTAGACACTATTGGCAATGTTTAGATGGTGTTCAATTTTTCTCTTTCTTATATATTGCAAGTCCTAGTTAACTTATGCTTAATTTTTCTGAACTTTGGTTTGTTGAACCTCGATATCATGTGTTTATCTGTTTGTCCTAAAACGCTTTACTTGCATTCAGGGAGCTTGGTATTGGAATAGTTCCATATAGCCCACTTGGCCGTGGCTTCTTTGCTGGCAGGGCAGCTGTAGAGCGTGTACCATCAGAAAGTCTATTGGTAAATGAAATTTACACTACCATAAAGTTATTGATGCTATTTGTTGTGACTTAGTGTATTTTCTGTCCCTCCTCAGTCTAAACATCCAAGGTATACTGGGGAAAACTTGGAGAAGAATAAAGTTCTGTACACACAACTTGAAATGTTGTCTAAGAAGTATGGGTGCACCCCTGCTCAACTTGCTCTCTCCTGTGTTCTTCATCAAGGAGAAGATGTGGTCCCCATCCCTGGTAATGTCCTGACACTGTATGTTAATATTATCATGGTCATGACCTAGTCTTCCTGTGAGCAAGGTCAAACCTTTCGCATCACAAAACCAAAAATTAAAAGAAAATTCTGTCTGCCCAGTTAGGAAGAAATATCCCCTTTTTTCAATTTTTAATGAATTTTAAGAAGTTCCGATGCTGGGATCAGCTATAAGATGTAATATTACATCCATGTGCAAATAAGTAAGCATCATGTGATGTTGTTAAGCTATGAAGCAGAACAATTTTAGAAAAACAAACAGGGCCTATTTATGGTGAAAACACACCTGGTCTTTTCACTGCCCTTCTGAAGTCTGAATCCTGCCTGTAAACACTGATCTGTAACAATCACATAGAAGTTTGAGGTTTATATGTTGAACAAAAGTGGTAACTGTTGGACTTGAGAGGTTTCGCTGTGACTGTGGTGCATTATATTATTGGTCAGGTCTTTGAACTAACTTGAGTGATCTGAACTTGCACAAATTTTAATCTGAGTAGCCTTCATAGATTGGATTAGATTGGTATATATGTATGTAAATTAGAACTGGTACTGTACTCTATAAAATTGAATAATATAATTTAGATGCATAATGAAGATTTTTCTACTCCATAGAAGGTAGATAAGTGTGCACTTTGTGTAACAATTTCAGAAATTGATGCTAATCTGTCCCTGAACAAAGCAATATATTGCAGTAGCTGAATACCAAGCCTCAGAAAAGCAGTAATGTGCCATCCTTTTATACAATGCACCTATTTAGCAGAGTTATCTGAAACTAGCAAAGATCTTCTATCAGATATTGGAAGAAGCATGTCAATTTGACAATGTCTTGCGCAGTTAGGCAGTTAGGCCTGCCTGTCAGCCTTGACAATTACATTTTTTCCTTGTCAATTTGAACAATATACTGCTCAGGTTTTACTTGTCAATTTGAACAATCTACTGCTCAAGTTTTACTTGTCAATTTTACCATCTTAACCCCCAAAGTGCAGTATCGCCGAATTTTCAATAAATTAATTATTTGAGTGATATGAAGTGCTTTTTTGTTATTGTGTTCTTTTGCATACCAAAATATAAATGTACAGTTACATCATCCCTGTCGTTTTACTAGAAAAGCAATTTCCTCGATAACATTGAGACTGAAAGAGCATCACCTTGGCTGTTTCAAACTTAGCAGCTATTCTCTGCTTCAATAAGTGTTGTGACTTGACTCCAGAATCAGATTCTGTGGAGCATACTTTTCTTTTGAGAATATGTTCTTCTAGATTAAAAAAAAAAGAATATGTTCTTCTCATCCACCTTGTTCCCTTAGCGAACTATGTTTGTGCTGCTAAAATAACTTGAAAAACCATAATTTTCTCCAGCTACAATTGCCAGATGTTTGCAGATGTAGCTGTTAGCAATTTAGCATACAGTCCAGTACATTTCATTTTTAGTTAGTTTAAATGCCCCTATGCTTCATATAGAGAAGGAAATGCTACTGTTGATTATGTGATAGCCATATAAGCTATATCTTGTTCTAAAATACCATCCAAGTTATAGCTGATTGTGCGCACAAGTTTTATAACTGCTCTCTGAATCTAGGAACAACAAAAGTGAAGAACCTTGATGATAACATCGCTGCTGTAAAGGTAAACCTGAGCAAGGAAGACCTCAAAGAAATCTCGGGTGCAGTCCCTGCTGATGAGGTGGCCGGGTCCAGACTTCTTGGAGTCCTGGAGCCTTATTCTTGGAGGCTTGCAGATACCCCACTTCCAAAATAGCGAGTTTAGATGCAAATTGTTGAGAATCCTACCATTTAGATTATGTTATATCAGATCATATCTACATGAAACAAATGACTTTTTGTATGCTCGTGAAAATGCATGTACCTGAAACAAGGGATGTAACGGGTGCTCTGTGTGGAATGTACCAATTGCTATAGTTGATCAAAGAAATATGTTGGAGTTGAGCTGATGTCCTTTATGGTGCACTTTGATATACTTTAGTTCCTATATGATTTCTACTGATACTACAAGATGCTTCCTGTACAGAGTTAAGGGCCTGCTTAGAAATTTAGAATGCAGATCTCGAACCGGGGCCTAACTGGTTCTGCTTGATTAGATCAATGGTGCCTTATTTGGTTGTGCACAACTATTTTGAATTTTGCTCCTCCAGATTCCTCAAAAAAAATATTTTTTTGAATTTTGAAAAAAATGGAACATGTCACTTAGTCCTCATTTCGATTTAACTGCATTTTGTTAAAGTTTGCTCATGAGTGGAGTGGAAATAGGGTGCTAGCACATCAAGATAAGGATGTTCAACCCACTGCACGGCTTTTCATCTTAACTCCTGTTGTGTGCCTGTTTCTGTAATGTTATTACATTGGCAGATGTGTGTTTTTACCCTTGCTATTTCCAGGCAATAATCTCCTCTATATATCACCAGAAAAAAATGTTAAACAGACAGTGAGACAGATTAACCTGCACTGTTCGTGCAGGACTTTGCAGATGTTCCAAGCAACAGGAGACAATTTGCAATGCCCAAGTAGGGCTATCTAGCTGCTGCTACTGCTGCACTAGTGTCTCCATGGGCCATATGGGCATGGTGTCCCTTTCAGGAGGAACCTTGGTTGGAGCTGACCAGATTTCGACTGGATCTCGAGGCACAGCGACGCCCATCACGCGCTTCGAGCATCCATCATCCATCGGAGATTGCGCGGCGGCTGCTGCTGATGATAGGGAAGGAGGGACAAGGAACGCGCGCCCACCATGCAAGAACATGTGTGTGGAGCAGCTGGTGGCCGGCCGGCCTTTGGCCTCTAGCTTGGACCACCTCCCCAAATTCTGGTGCCGGGATATATCGTTGCCCCGACTGGTTGCCCGGCCACAGTACCTTGATGAGGTTTTTCGAAAGATCGTACCTTGATGAGTTTGAAAGCAAGGCAGGCAGGCATGCATGAATGAGTCCTTGCATGCAGCCAGCGGCAGGGGATGCAGTGCAGCTGCCAGTCTATGATTGTTGGATGATTGATTGGCTGATTGTTTCATGTGTTATGCTCGATCTTCTGATCATGCTGAAAAATAATCTCTAACAAGGTACAGTGTGCTACCATCCGCACAAAGGTTGATGCAGCTTTCTGAAGCTTCATCTCTGAAAATTCATGGATGTTGAACTCTCTGAAACTGTGTACCAATCCATTTGTCTGCTCTTTGAAGCCCAACAATTTTTTGAACCCTAGTTATGCACTTATATTAGAAGCAATTAACCAAATTCTGCTGATATTGCATATTATGTGTGAATGCAGGGCAGCTCAGGTATTTAAAACTGATATGTGCTTGTTTCCGGTCTGTTAGCTGCATATCAACCTGGTGAGAATCCAAAAGAAGGGCATGCTTTTTGTTAATGCCTGGACTTGATTGCAAAGGGCAAAGAGGCCGGCCAGGAATAAAGAAGGCAAAGCAAACAAAGCAAAAGGACGGGGGGCAATTGGGATATTGAGTGTACTAATTCCCTGGTGTTGCATCTCTCACATGCCTGCAAATGCATGGCTTTTCCTCAAAAGCCTGGGGTTCAGTATATGCAGTTGCAGCATGCCTGTCCTTGGGATGGATATAATCCCAATCCCTAGGTTTATTCCGTCCAAACTTTATACCCTTTATCCACATCACTCATCAAGAATATTCTAGCGTATTAGGCTTTCCATCTTTTGCGTGCCTATCTTTCGCAAAGCCATTTAGGTCCATCCATACAAAATGGTGCGCGCTGCTAGTAGTAACCAGCCATTGATCAAACCTATATATTATATACGGGTCAATATGACTAGGTACGTACGGTGATGAGTTTTTTTTCGTGGACAGGACTTCATCACGTGCATTTCATTAAGGAGATATGGTGATGAGTTTGCACATTTGGTATTTTCCAAAGGCTTCCAAAAACTGCATAGATGCAGAACGTCGAATTTATTCCAAAATTTGTTCAAAAGAAGCGTTCCTAAAGTTACAACGATATACATGTACAATGCAAATTTAAACATCTTTTGCGAGTGCACAAGTGTTCTCTAGATTTTCGACATTCGATCTGAATTGCACAAACAAACATAGTACTAGCTAGTCGCATGACATGGGAAACACCCATTTAGCATTGAAAACATGGATTGATTTATGGTTATCTTGTACAGTATATAAGGACACTCCCAACTATGAAACTAGATAGTTCCTATATTCATTAATTAGGGTGTCAACTAAGCAAAAAGATGATATGCCACCACAGTTAACCTCCATTTGGATATTGGGACATAGGGGTGGATAGGGAAAGGGAAATAAATGAATGGCAATGAATGGCTATGATTAAATGAGGTGTGAAGAACGGATGACTAGGATACAATATTTCCTATCCCTATCCCACTCCCCATCCCCATCTCCATCCAAACGTGCGGTTAAAGAAAAGAGATGAGAAAATATTTTTTTTAGATAAGAAATCATGTCTACATGAGAAACAAGTCATAAGGGATTAGGTAGACGATGAAGAGAAAAGACATGTGATTTGATAAAAAAAAATTGTAGAAACTATCTATTAGGACATAGTTTATATATGTAGCTTCTACCTAAATTAATAGGCACAGAAACTACATATGGTTTATAACATTTGAACCCTAATCGCCATTCATAAGGGGAGGGAGATTTGATATTATATATGCAGTATACCTACCAGTTGTGCACGCTTTTAAAGCACTAATTAATGAAAATGGTGGGGGCATGAGCATGATGCATGTCAACGCACGACAATAAAGAAGCCTGCACACATTTTGCACAGGTCCTTTTCCTTCTTGCACCCCATCTTTCTCAAACTATGTGCTAGGCGCTATATGTATCTCGGGGTTGCATTGCATATATACACGTATGTATCTCCCCATGCATATGTCATGATAATATATACATGCATGGTCCCCCAACACAGCTCGTAGTCCCACCATATGCATGCACACGGTATCTGACGATCAGCATGCACATATACTGCAACAGGATGAAAATCCATGCAGACGCTAACTCACACACATGTCCATGACACGTGTGCTTCGGTACGGTAAAATTAAAATGAGCGATTTCAAGAAATATCTACAAACTGTTTCGATATATGTCGCACAAAACTACAAATTTTGGAGCCTGTTTCAGAAAAGCTGCTACTAGTATTATTTTGTGACTAGTAACTGTCTAACTGACAAATCACTTGGCGGAACCACACTGAACTGAGCCATCAGTCTATATAAATATCAAATCCGAACATAATTCAAGCTAGAGCCATGAGTCTATACATGAGTGATGTATGTTTAAGAACTAAGCTAACATAGAAATATACATAACATGAGATTATTACCACGTAAAAAATACAATTATTACCACGTAAAAATAACACAATGGTCTCTATCACGATTTGGTTCTCACCACCAAATCATACGGTGAGTCAGCGGTGAAAGCAATTTCCACCGCAATGATTGGATAGCATAGTGGGCAACATAGTGGGCGAAAAACTAGTGGTGCAAATCGTTTTCACCGCAAGCTCGTCATATGTCTGGTGGTGCGTAGTTTTCACCGATAGGTCATCCGCCTGCTAGCCGTGAAAACAATTTTCACCGCCGATTTTTCGTATGCATGTACCCCCACCAGATTTTGAACAGGCGATGAAACATTTTCACCACCATTTCTGGCCAAGCCGGTGGTGAAAACCATACTACAAACTTAAAATATGTAATAGTGAACAAAAAATTTATGTGTGAAAGGATAGATTCCCAAGAGGGGGGTGAATTGGTCTAATCTGAGTGCAACAGATGAAATGAATGTTGCACAATAGATAAGCATCGGTGTCCTATTGAAAACTTCAAACTCTTCCTTTTCAAACACCTTTTTGTTTGCTTTTGATCCCATTGATTCTTAGCCTTCATCTGAGCTACCTAATGCTAGTTTCACAAGTTTGCATCACACCCACTCACTAGACTTAATCTAGCTTAGCTTGGTCAAGCTATCCATTCATATCCCTCTTTATAGTATGGCCAAACGATAAAAGAAAGAACCTGTTACTACTCTAAGCATCTCCCAACGCCATATGATACTTAGAACTAGTCCATCCTTAGCCTTTGTGCCCATCGTTTGAAAATCCAAACAAAGACCATCAATAGGGGCATGAAAACCATAATTTTCCAAATCATTCGTCGTAATTGTGATGAGTAATGCTGCTCTAGAACCAACGTTAGTCACAATGATTGTGTCATCATTAATCGCCAAGATCAAATTATATGCCTACATGCTTTCAATCTGCACCTTTTGGTGATTGATGACAACATAACATTGACTATGTGCATAAGGGACTTGAGGTTTTCATCACTTGGTTTGCATGAACACATGACAATAAGAGTAAAGGCGTTACGTGAGTTCATGAAATCCAAGTCCACAACACATACATGGAATACATGAAATGAGCGCGTGTACAAAACAAAATACTCGTTTGAAATAGCTAGTATATAAACAAAAGCACAACAAACGAGTAAAAATCATGACATGACATAAGATAAATACAAGCACACACATGTCACAAAGTCATAATGTACAAGCTAGCAAACATTTACCACTACAAACCGCTGGGTTCACGTGTGGCCAGGGTATCCACCTCATTGGAAAAAAGTTTACCGCATATGATCCTAGTTTCACGATCCTGCTTTATCCCACCATCCAACTTCTGTGAATGCCCACGTGTCAAACTCTCAATGGCCAGAGACAAAATATCTTCATGAACCATTGCCTTCATCTAATTCACTAGGTGACATCGTCTCCACCACTTCGCTCTCTATAGTGCCGCCGCTCCTCCCCTCCCCCACGGGGGCCAATGTGCCCCTTCTTCACTCCGTTCTCTTCAAGCTCTACCTCTCCACCCCATGGCACCTCTATGCCCCTCTCAGGCGTCGCTGCTCACCGCTCCTCCCATCCTCACACGGTCATGCCAATATGTCGCTCATACAATGCGGAAAGTAAACATGACGCATGAAATGCATGAGAGTAGAACACAAAAGATTAGAACCCATCTCACTATCTCTCCTCTATCTCACATACTCTTCCCTCTTTGGCATCAAGCACCAACACCTAAGGGCCACTTGGAGGGGTCGACACAGTCAAACTAGGTTGTGTATTGCGCTGACCTATCTAAAACAGTACAGAAACATGCTCATCACCTCTCTCTACAATCACCTCAGTGGCATGGGTCACAGTAACTGGCGGCTCACTGACTAAAGTCAGGCCCGCTAATGACTGAGGGACTCTAATATAAATATGTAGCTGGAGGAGGCTGACTCTCCGTAGTAGTTGTCTCTAGAGCTTCAGGAAGCATATATTCACAGGAGCCGTAGTTGTCAGTTGATGGTGTTGGTTTTCTTGTGATCTCACTAAATTAAAGGTGGTAGAGAGACAACAAGATGCTGATAGTTACCGATGTCGAGACCATCATTGACTTTGTCTATCCTATAGAAGTAGCTGGAGCAGACTGTGACAAGCCAGCAAGCCCCTATGCCAAACCCAAACCAAACAGTCTATATGGGGTCGAAGTATGTAAAAGTGTGGCATGCTGAAATTGTAGGCAAGAAAGAAAATAGCTAACCCAAAAAGTTTGGCAGACTGGCAAAGTGTGGCATGCAAGAACCAAATAGGCACTTCAAAATTATTTGAACTTACAAGAGGGCCAAAAAACTTGACAATTTGTGAGAGACTTAACTGGGCAGAGGCTTCATGGATGAATGGAGATCTATAAGAGAAAACTAAAAGCTATATCTTGATTTGGCCTTGACAGAAATTGAACAACCATGTGATAGGAGTGAAAAAAAATAGGAGTGGGAGATGATGGTAGCTTTTAATGCCAAGAAATTTTCGATGGTAGCTATATGGAGTTTGTTCTACTAGATATGGTAGGGGCACATAGAGAGAGGACAATTGTAACCTAACAAATAAACAAAAAATGTAAAAAATATTTTTAAGTAAAAAAAGGAAGTCAAACTTTACAATAGAAAAGGTTAGTTATTATCTACACTATTTGCAAGGGCCATCTTTCTACTTGTTTGAATTAGTGTGTACTACCTCCATCCCAAAAAGAATGCAGTTCTATGTTCATCATAAGTCAAACAATTTTATATGCTTGATCAAATTTATAAAAAAAGAACTAGTACTTATGATCTCAAATAAGTACCATTAGATTCACTGTTGAATAAACTTTTTCATAGTATATATATTTGGTGTCATCAAAGTTGTCACTCTTTTGTGTAAACTTATATAAAACTTAAGACACTTTGACCTAAGAGAAAATAAAATCCCATTCTTTTAGGAGGGAGCGAGGTAATACCACATAGAGTTTATATTCGAGACACAAGAAAACACAAGATGCTTCGATCAAAGTTCAATGTATACTCTCAACTATCTCAACGAGAACCCTATATGCTTTTGGCCGAAGATCATTATGAGAGAACACATGCCTCTCAGCGAAACAATTAAATCAGTAAAAAGCAACAAGAGATAAACTTGATGGTCCATTCATCAAAAGTTGTGCAGATCGAATTAGCTAGCCTCGCATTACCCTAAATGAACATAAAACAAAGATCAATAAATTAAGGTAAATTAACAGCAGTAGTGCACCATAGGACACACCGTCGCCACACCAGTTTTGGTTGCTCTTCAAGAGTGCATGCAGTTTGGGTGGCTTTTCATTTTCGTCTCTCAATGCAACTTCAAGTAGCCTAGAAGTTGTGGCTCCACGTCTCGTTGACCGGCGGCAGCCGGCCGCCGAGGTACTGCCTTGCTGTCAAGTCGGTGGCGCAGCTGGCAGTGCGGCTGGCAGCAGCTGCTGTGGCGCACAGTGGAAGCTGCAGCTCCTCTACCTGATGACCGCCACCATCGACGCCGAGGAAGTCCCTAGTGAGGCGCCGGTGGCCGACGGTGGCCACCGAGCCGTCCAGAGTGAGACCAAAGTTGACCGCCGGCGTGTCGGTGAGGATGCTGCCACCACTGGTGGTGGTGGTGATGCTGGCGTCTACATGCATATGGAGGTCAAGATAGGGCGAGGGTTGCTGCATCATCATCCTCGGCTGCAGGAAGGGAGACAGCTCTTGGTGCAGGAAGAAGAGGGTGTTGTTAGGGTTTTGTGCCGCAACGACAGGCGGAGGAGAGTTGGAGAACGGGAGGAATAATGGTGTGATATTGTTGGTGTTGAGAAGAAGATCATTGTTGCTGCTGGTGGTTGTGGTGGTGATAGTGCTGCTGTTGTTTGCTGCAGCAAGAAGCCTTGCGCTCTCCTCTGCTAGGGCATCACAGAAGGCCCTGTGCGTGAGCAGGCTGTCCTTCCTGCACCACCAGACCATGCATCAAACGAAACGGGTCAGTGAAACAAATGATCAGAGGAAAAGTCAATGATTATATATGTTAATTAGTTGGTGTACTAGGTTAATATACTATAATTGAAAATGTATATATGCTGATGTGTACATGCGTGAGTACTCAATGCATGCAATCCATGCATGTAAAGTTTCATTTAACTTTGCTGACGAAAAGCTACGTCCTATGATTAGCTAGGTTCTTTTGTCAGTTTCCTTTGTGATCACTACTGAAAGGAAGCATGCAGATGCATGTGTGCGCGCGTGTGTAGGATGTAATTCGTCATGTTTTTCGGCACTACTTTTCAGCGAAAAGAACAATTCTTCTCCCACAACAAATTCTGCCATCAGCATAAGCCAAATTCTAGCGAAACAATGGTTTTCCTAGTTCTTGCTCTTCGTTTAGATGTACACTGTGTCTAGTCTAGATATATAGATAGCGAAAATAATATATCTAAATAGACTAAAATATCTTATAATTTGAATGGAGTGAGTATATCTGCGTGACCTATTACTGTTCATCGATCTCGCCCTTGAAGAGCTGAGCATGTTATCCAGTGTGGAGGGACCCCTGTGTGCTGCTTGAAATAACTTCACTACTATCTAATGTGTAGAAAGTGCAATATAATAAATGGAATTGTGAAAACGATCCTACGTGCTGCATTATTGCACTGCTACTACATACTTGCAGCAGGCGCAGTAGTACTAGTTCATAAAGTACTCCTCAATTGCTTCAGATATACTGTAGCTAGGTTCCATTTTGAAGGAAATGTCATGATGGCCACATGGACTGCCATAAAGTAGGTGCAGGCTGGATGTTTCCAAATATGAAGGTAAACATATGCGTGTATACATAGTGCTAGTTTCACTAGGGATTCATGGTTTTTCACAAGAAATTCAAAGTACCATGCATGTTCCCTGGGGTTCCTATATATATTTCTGTTTCTTTCTATAAGTAAAAACTAGTTAAGCAGTACGTGTATATGTGCATCGGGATGTGAACATGCAAATAATATTATGACAAGATGCATGGGAAACCCTAAAATTCTAAATGAAGTCCGTCCACATGCGGGTTATATACATTTTTGTTGGCATCATTATTACAAACATAAGAGTTTAAGAACCGTGCCCACAAGCAGATAGCGCTGCCTTCAATCATATATGTGTGTTTTAGAATCTATCATTCAGGAGTCCAGTGACAGGCGGAACTCAAAGGGTTAGCATGCGCATGCCGTCTTCATCAACACGACTCGTCAATTAATTAATCTTGTGTAGCCCAAAACAGAAACCTTGTTCTTGAAAATTTGTTTATAATATATGTATAATGTACTAACTAACTTGCTTCATGCATGGTGAAGTCAAAGCATGCAATTGGTGAGTGAATATGCTTGCATTGATCCTTTTATTTCCTGATCTCCCTCTAGACTAAACGACAGGGTTGATGGAACAGTCGCCGGCCTCCGTATTGCTGCAACTCTGCTCGCAGTCGCAGGCGTGCAGGAGGCGGCAACCTGGATCGCGGCGTCTAGGTTTTCTCCACAATAAACAGAGATTAGGCTATTCAACATGGTTGTTAGTAAATGATCATCGTTTGTAATTACAAGCACGTCCATGAAATGAATGTACTGACCTTCCAACAAAAAGAGTACTCGATTGTATACCTGGAGAAGAGGATGCCGCAGTCACAGCGATACTCGCGCGTGCCACACCCCTTGACGTGCGCCTTCCAGTCCGACTGCACGGCGTAGCGCTTCCCGCAGCGCTCGCAGCGCCACCGCTTCTCCCCGTGCTTCCGCGAGAAGTGCTTCTTGATCCCAGTCAAATCCCCCAGAGCTCTGCACAACAATCAGTCGGTTTCGGTTCCATTTCATGCAGTACTAGCTAGTAGGATTGTTCAAGATGTGTGTGTGCATATGTATCGATCCCTACCTCGCCGGGTCGTGGTGCACGCACGTTGGCTCGGGGCAGACGTACACGCGCTTGCGCGGCGCGGCCGCCTCACCAGCCCTGCCTCCCGCCGGAGCCGGACGGGAGGCTGCTGCGCTGGCGGAGCTTCCAGGGGAGGTTGTGGCCCCGGCGGTGCAGCTGCAGGTTCTGGTCCCGCTGGAACCCCTTGTTGCAGATCTCGCACACGAACCGGTTCGTCGCCACCAGCGTGCGCGGCGACAGCGCGATCACCTCAGCGCCGGGGTCTTTAATTATTGAAATCAGTCAGCATCAGCAACCAACCATGCCAGGACGATCGATCAGCACAAAAGAATGAAAGATGCATGCATCGCATGGTCAATTACCAACTCACTACCAGCTACGTACCTGGGTTGCCGGGCTGGCTTCTCTTCCTCTTGGTCCCCGCCGCCTTGTTGGGCTCCTCTGGCTGCGGAGGAGGCGGTGGCAGCGGCAGCGGCGCGGTGGTGGCCGAGGCCGCCGCCGGTGCGAGGAAGAGAGGGCTCAGCGCGTAGCTGGCCATGTCCCCGCCATAGGAGCTGGATCCAGTGGCCTCGTGCTCCTGCTCAGACGAGAGATCAGAGAGCATCATCATCTGATCGTCTATCGCCACTCACTAGCCTGCTGCTTGTCTGTTTCTTGGTGTTCTCTTGCAGTTGCACCCTGGCCGGCCGGGCTAAGCTAGCTACTGATCCTCTATCTACTTCTTAGCTTCTATATACTCTCTACTCCGTGTAGTAGAGTAGACTAGTAGTATATGTCTATGTGGTTCTGTGGTCTCAGCTAGCTTAGCTCAAGGCTTCTGGTGCTGTCCAAGTGTGTGATTATTTGAGAGAGGAGAGGAGGCCGGGGAGAGCAGGATCGGATTTATTGTATTATTGCAGGAGAGAATCGGAAAAGGCGTCACAGAGGAGCGAGGGATGTGGCGGTACGGTGTGCAGTGGGGGGTTTGGCGCTGCCCTCTGCAGGCGCAGTTGCTGCAGCCAGGCAACCAGGCCAGCCAGAATAAGAAGGCCTACGTGTAGAGATGCTGCAATCGAGTGCGCTCCCTCTGCAGGTCCAGTGGCGTCCAGGGCCAAAAAGCCACACGCCCATCCATCCAGCCAGCCGTGCCCTCTTTTTCCCTTTAGTTTCAGCATCTTTTTATCAATGGCAGCTAGCAAGCATGCATGAACCTGTGGTCTGTGGTACAACTTGAGCTATATACAGTGGGGCCTATTATTTAACGGAGCTCACCAGAATTTCACGAACGGTTGTGAGCTTTTTTTTTTTTTTTTTGCCAAACACCTATTTCTATGTTTTTCTTCTCCTCTCACAGGGGAATGGAATGGAAGAGAGCTAAAAAAAAGTAGCTTATCACAACTTCATCCCACACAGTTGGGACCCACTAGGCCTAAAAGACTACAGGTGCCCTCTCTTGCAAGTACCATGCGGGGATGCGCAGCGTCGGGGGCACGACCACCGTGGCGCATCTCGTCGGGCACAGCACGCCGGGGGACGCAGCCGCTGAAGCTTGACGAGCCGAGGCGCGCAGCCGCCGGAGCACGTCTCGCCGGGGACACATAGCCACACAGCCACGACCATGTTTGGCACAGCTCGCCAGGGCCGAAGCACCGTCGCGGGGCTGGGGACGCGGATGCCATGGGGCGCGGTCGGCACAGACGTCGGGGTCAAAGCGTGGGCGCAGTCTGATCTGCCTGGGCGCGAGGGGACGCCGGGGCACGAGCGGGCACCGCCGCCGTGACCACTGTTGGGGTTTAGTTCCACATCATGTAGCGATAGTGGGGAGCACAATATATAAGGCGGGAGAACCCCACTTATAAGGCTAGTCTTTTGGGTTGGGAAGGTCCAAGACCTTATATGTTGTAGCTCTGGTGGACCTGTGATACGACACGAGCCGGGCTAGCTGTAAGACAGGTCCAAGATCATGAACTCGGTGGTCACCACCGGTTCCAACAATTGGTATCAGAGCCGTCCAAGGTCAGAAAAGCTAAACCCGATAAAAAAATCTCGAGCGTCACATATATATATATGGTGGGGGCACCCCCGATGTGTGACTAAGGGGGAGATTGTTGGGGTTTAGTCCCACATCGTGTAGTGATGGTGGGGGAGCACAACATATAAGGCGGAAAAAGCCCCCACCTATCAGGTTAGTCTTTTGTGTGAGTAAGGCCCAAAGGCCTTATTATGTTGTCAGCTCCGGTGAACCTAGGACCTATGGGAGCACAGGCTCGTAACGAGCCGGGCCGACTGCAAGCCAGCTCTAAAATCGAGAACTCGGTGGTCACCACTGATTCCAACAACCACGGACGAGCTCGCCGGGGTAGCAGCTCGTCCGGGGGCTAGCAGGTCGCAACCGCTGTGACCACGCACGAGTTCGCCAGGGTACAGCACCAGCTTGGTGGGGGGCTCGTAGGTTGCAGCCGCCGGGGCTCGCGGCCGCTGGGACGAGCGGCACGAGACTACGCGAGGACACGCGAGACGCGATCTGTGAAGATTGAGGATGACAGCGGCCGGGGAGGGGATAAGGAAAAAATAGGGGAAAAAGAAAAAGTTAAGGGCAGTATGGTAATTTTAGTCTTTTGGTCCACATATGAAACTGTTTTACCAAACAGGAAGAGAAAAATAGCTTAGCTTCATGGGTAGAGCTGCTCATTGAGTTGAAAACAAAAAAAAATAGCTTTATTGATGAAGCTGACCTGTGCGCCGTAGTCACACACATGCATCATCAGTGCATCAGCACATCAGCAAGTTACTACAGCCATCATCATGGATATTTACTTGGCTTACCAGGCGATGGAAATGTAGTAAAAAAACCCCTAATAATATACATGAATATAGACCATTGAGGCATTGGCAAAAGCAAGCTAGCTCCAACCTTTGGTTTTCTTAGGGACTAATGAGCTCCATGACGACGGTGTCGACATAGGAGTACTATCTTTGTGTGGGCAAAGGAGCTGAGCTCATTTTTTTTTGTGTGGCTCTGCTAGCTATATGTTACTACTTTCTCTGACCGCGACTGTGCAAAATTGAGGTACACAACTGAAAAGGAAATTGTCTATGTTTTACACCTAGACTAGACAGCAGGACTAAATTCAATTTCTCTCCTCAAGAAAAAATTCAATTTCTATTTGCAGCACTAACTCAGCCGCCTTTCACCACAAGCTAATGATCAGATTGGTGTGTCAAAAGGCATTGCTGGTTTTTATTTTAAATTTTCTGTAACCTATTTCTTCTCTATTAATACATGCCTGGTATATTCTTGTTGGTGGCTCTTCGGAAAAAAAGGGACGAAAGAACATGCAGTAACGACATACTGATGTCATCAGCATGAATTATATATGTCTCATTTTTTATTTCGCTTTCACCTATGTGGACTTGAATGTTGGTGCAGAATTTAAGTAGTCAGTATGAATAGATCAGACATGCTTGGCCCTGTCATCTTCGAATCAATCTTGTATGTTTCTGCAGTGTGTTAGTCAGTCATGCGCGTATGTAGGCAGATCCCACCCAAAATCCAAAATTTTTCAAGATTTCCCCGTCACATCAAATCTTACGGCACATGCATGGAGCATTAAATGTAGGTAAAAAGAATAATTAATTGCACAGTTTGCCCGTAATTGGCGAAACGAATCTTTTAAGCCTAAATAGTCCATAATTGGACAAATTTTGTCAAATATAAACGAAAGTGCTACAGTAGCCAAAAGCTAAAAATTTCGCATCTAAACGGGGCCTTAGTAGCAGCATTTAAATCATCAGCAAAAATACATTAGCCATTATTGTTACTGCTTTCTACTTTTCGCTGCTTCTAATCTCATCTGAATCGGAGCTCTGGTTCCGCCTGCCCTGTAGTCAGAGAAGACCAGTGCATTGCATACACAAGGGATCAAACTCACCCTACAATGAAAGCTAAAGTCCTAGCATAGAGCACAACCACTCATTGATCCACTTCCCTTCAGGTTTTCATTTATTTTGTGCCCCCATCACCTGGGCTGTTAATTCAGAGTTTGTTTGCATATATACTCCTTGAGTTGTCATTATCTAAAAAAAATAGACCTTGAGTTGTGACTGATGTTCAAAGACAACTTTCTGTTTACTTGCAGGAACTATGTAGTGTATCTTGTTGAGTAGGTGTGTGTTAGAAAGGCTGTCTAGGGCTTCAAAGTCAGATCAGATGAGACCAGACATCCACTCTTTAGTCTTGTTTGTCTCTAGTTTCTCCCTTAAGGCCTCTCTTTATTCTGCAGGCTTCATCAGTCTTAAACAAGGTTTCTTTCTTCCATCTTTCTGAATCTCTGATGCTGTATACTTTTTTAGCCTGCCCATGCATTTTTTTTGGGTGCTTTGAGGGATGGTACTGGTTTATAATTCCTTGCTTGCTGCTTTAATCTTTTCCTTCTTTTTTGTATGTGTCTCTCTCCTTTTCTTATTCCATCCGTGCTTTTGGTCCAAAGATGCATGGTGTGCTAAACTAGCCCCACTGATGAGAATTTTTGGGCCCCTTTCTGTCCCTTAATTCCTCCCTTTGGCATTGTGGGCACTCCTGCTGTTGGTTCGTTGGATCTTGTGCAGCTCTTCCTCTTCTATCCAGAGATTCAAACATCGGCTGTAATTAACTTGCGTTAAAAAAAACTATTGGCTGTAACTGGCTAAACTGCCTAGCAATAACAGGTTCCAGTTACAAAGCTTTCAAATTTCAGATTGATGTTTGAATTTCAAATCCTAGGGATACGGTTGTTTCTCATTTTATCTTTCTTTAGCAAATTGAAGTATTGGTGTAAAAAAATGGAAACGTGGTAATTGGTGTAGAGATGATGCATCATCTCATCTAATAGTAATAAAATTCAGTCAGTTACTAGCGGGTCACCGGTTCACAACTCCAAAGTTCAGCGCATTTGGCCTGTGGTGTTGTATGTTTCCGGTTTTGTAATCCTATTTTTGTTCATCATTTTTCCTTATTTTTTTAATTTTGTTTTTTGGGAGAAAGCAATTGAAGTCACATGCAAAGTTTGCCTGAATAGTCTATACTATATAGGTGCATCTGGTGCCCATTTGCATATCTCACGTTTATTTAAGCAGTGAACTAATGAAGTGGTGGGAAGATAGTGGGTGACTTGTTAATATTTCTGACGCATGTCCTTCCATTTTCTCCATCAGAAGGCTTCACTGTTGTGCTCACATTGGCATTTGGAATCACATCACATACAGAAAAAGGGATATCATCCTGTTTAGCCTGAACATGACTCCTTTACATTTGTTACCATACAAAATTAGTAGTGTGTGCGTATTTCTGCCTCTTTGGCTTTCTCCTAATTAATTACATGTCGCGACGCTGTCCACATCTCTAACAGTGACCATGCTTTTATCGTTAGCCTCAACTAGTGGCCTCTGATGGAATCCGGATGCAGAGCTTCCAACATCACTGAACTACCTTAGTCCACTACGGTGAGCTGCACACAGGCTAATAGTGACAGTGCACATGCAGCGGTCTTGCAAACGGCAAAATGGAACCGCCCTACCAATGGCAACAGCTTCAACAAGCATGTATGGAGTAGACCACAGTTAGGCTGTAGCCAAATGCCAACACGGAGTACACGAAAGCTAACACATCTTGAAGAAGAGATACCAAACTGTTCATATTTGCTCATATTTCAGCAATTTGATGTACAAGGATCATGAAGCTGGAGTAAAACACCAAGATGCTTATCAGTTCAACAGCAAGCTGAGCATGTTTTCAGGTTACACCAATCACAGGTGGAGATTGACTCTACTCAACCAGTCAAACCTACATACAACCCTAACCCCAGAACCCTGAACAAGACAGCACCGTCCACATCGTGCAATCACTGACTGACTGCAGATACCTTTTTCTAATAGTAAGACTTGGTCTCCAACGAGGATTCTACAGTGGACATCTAAATTCAAAATGGGATAGCAAGAGATCTAAAATCAGTCTTCAACAGAGTATCTATATAGGAGATCTATTTTAGATTGCCTGAGAGACACAACCCAAATATAGACATCATCTCTCCTAAAAACTCATTTATAGAAAAGATTCTCTTTCGGGGTCTTATTGTTGGAGAAGATGTCGAATAGGTATTGAACTTTTTACCTGTAGCACTACTCAAATGATGAATATGTCTTGTATTTTGGGACGTTGCAAATAAAAGCTGATAACAGCTGTATGTATGCGTTGGCCTCTAGACATATTTGCCAGTCACAGTCCTTAAGATCACTTTGCCACCTGCCAGTGGACGTCAGCCAACACCCCACGTATCTCCCACCTGCATCCATCACGGAATTCGAATATCAGTACACATGACAGTAAAAATGTGACAGTCCGAACATAGGAGCACTCCCTCCATCCCGGAATATCAGTCCTTTAGGAGTTTAAATTTTATCCCTGAAAGATGAGCAAATTCCTTCATTGCCACTTAAACCTATAACACTTTCTTCGTTGCCATTCAAAATTATATGTTTCCTTCACTGCCATCTATTTTAAATTTCAAATCCCTTCATTGCCATTGCCGTCCAATGCAGAGAGATTGCTGTTAGATAGCATGTGAAAGACAATTTTACCCTTAAAAATTTCTCTATAACAATCCCTTGGTTGCCATTAACTTTAGAACACAGGCAAATCAATTGGAGACCTGTCAGCAATATACAGTGACAAAAATGATAACATTTCAACACATACATAGAAATATGACAACAATCCATATAATATATTGATATTCATTAGTTCAAATGTTTACCAACCAAACTAGCAATTCATTGGATTATAGACCAAACAAAATAACAGGTTCAAGCAGCCATTGTTGTCCATTTAATTCTTAACTAGGCTCATACTTGCTAAGCAAAATAAGCAGCCATAAGTTTATATATCAAGCAAAATAAGAGGGTTGCACGACATTACAGACCATACAAATGAGTTGCTTGAATTACAAATTCAAATCTGGAAGTTTTCTCTTGCTTCTAGTGTGTGCAGCAGGGCTTTGCCTTAGAGGGTTCTTGCTTCTAGTCCCCATTGCTGGACTATCTGTTGATGTTGTAACTTGCTGCTTCTTCTTTTTCCCTTGTGCCTTTGCCTTCCTTTTACCCTTTTTCTTTACTATAGGCATGGATGTGGCAGCTGGTGGTGTGGTTTCACCTAAAGTGAATAAAGGGTACTCAATGGAAAGTGTCTCAGGTTGGTTTGAGCCACTACCAGACCTGCATGTGAGTGAGTTTTACACTTTTAGAGAATAATATTGAGAATGTTATAATTAAGAACAAATAACATTGGATATTGGGCACATACTTGAGAGAGTTTCCAGAATCTAAGATAAGCGAGGCATTTTGGCTGTAATACAAAAAAATGAAATGCAATTTTTAGAAAAATAATCAGAATTTAAATTTTAGATCTCTAAGTATATGGAGGCATACCTAGGAGGAAAATGCATTGTTTTGGGTCCTGGGTCAGCTGGGACAATGCTACTCTCACATTCAGTTGTTTTCTTCCTTCTTTTTGGTGGCCCCCTGCATAAACATAAACATCAATGAGATCTCAAAAGGAAGCAATATGAAATCAATAACAAGTCAAACTAAGTAAAGATTAGAATGCTTACTTCTCAGCTAGCATAGCTGCTATATCCTCAGGGTCACCATCCTTGCAGTTATACCAACGGTGTCCATAATCCTTGCAAATGGGGCATTGATGTGACCCTTTCTTCTTTGTTGTGCTGCCATTAGCCTCTGTACATCCTTTGGCTCTCTTGTTCTGCCTTCTACCAGATGTAGATTTTATAAGTGGTGGATGCATAAAGTAACCATGGTCAGATTGTGGCCATTGGGATTTGTCAGGCATAGCAGGGATAAGAATCTCATATGCTGCTCTAAATTTCTGAACTGAATAATACATGTCAACATATTTCTCCAAAGGTTCCCGAAGAGATGTTATGAATGCAATTGCATGTTTGCAAGGAATTCCCGAGACTTGCCATTTTCTACAATGACAGGTTCTTTCATCTAGGTTGACAACACATTTGAACCCACTGCCACCCTTGACAGACACCTCAGCTAGAATATCCCCACTTCTCTGTACATCCATATCCAAGTTCCTGCTTTGCTCTTTCAAATTCTTGATGATGTGTGGCAGAATAAGTCCTTCAATCTTTCTTGATACTGTTCTTCTAACATCCCACTTATCCATAATAAGTTGCCTGATCTTGTCCATAAGGTCATCCAAATTCAGCCCTTTGAACTGTTTTATCCAGTTGTTGAAGCACTCTGCCAAATTGTTTGTGACATAGTCAACCTTGCAATGGGTCCCAAATTGACTTCTTGTCCATATCCTAGTATGCCACTGCCTTATATACGTCATTGCTGATGGTTTAGCTTCCTCCATTGCTTTCCAATGCTTCTCAAAATAGTATGGGCTCCATGAATATGCTGCAGGCCAAAGATGATCATCAAATATTTTCCCGCTGTATCTTTTCTTGAAATTCATCACCAAATGCAGCATGCACTCTCTATGTTCTGCATCTGGGAACACTTCTTTCACTCCTGCCATTACTCCTTGACCAGCATCTGTACATATAGCTAAGCCTAGTAGGTGCTCCAATGGCATCTCTAAGCCTTTGTAAAAACCATATCCAATTTTCATTAGTTTCTGAGTCTATCACTCCAACAACAACGGGATACATCCAGTTATGCCCATCTACAGCTATTGCACATGCTAGCTGGCCCCTAAACTTTCCTGTCAGAAATGTGCTATCTATGGCCAAGTATGGTCTGCATCCATTGAGAAAACCATCGATACATGGTTTCATAGCAAAAAACATCCTATGAAATCTGACCTTCTCAGCAATTTTGTGATGATCTATTACTACAAAACTGCCAGGGCAACACCTTTCCACCTCTGCCTTAAACCTATACAAGTTATTGAAGCTGCTGTCCTAACTACCAAATAGTTGTGTTCGGGCTAGCTCCTTACCAGCATACACTCTCTTGTAGTTGATATATACCTTGTGCTTGTCCTTTATTCGCCTCTGCAATTCTTTAGCTCCTACGCTTGCATCTTCCATAAGCCAATCCTTTACTTGTTCGCATATCCAGAATTTGCTTGCATTCCTAACTTCCTTGCTCCTTCTTGCACTAGAACAGTCATGACGACGTGGGTTTCTCCTCACCTACATACATTTAAACAAGATTATCAAATGTTGGAAAATAAAGAGCAAAAAAATGTGTACAACAGTTCAAATGTTACCTTTATTGTTACGTTGTCCTTCATTGTAGAAGCATGTAATCTCCATCTACACCCTTCGTCTTTCTTCCTTGAACAATATGCCCTCACTCTCCCTAGGGTCACTCTTTTCAATGTTAAACTCAAATTCATGCTTGATAGCATGCTGAGATAGTGCAATCCTAAACTCACGCATGTTGGGATATATGCTGCCTACACCCATTGGAGGATCTTCTTTGTCATAAGCTACAACTGGTATAGGTGGCAGAGGATCTTGCCCAACTAGCCCATCCTCTTCCTAGGTACTCCTCATCAGATTCAGAGTCGGAGTCACTGCTATCGCTATGAGCAGCTCTAGATTTCCCACAGGTTAGGTACAAACCTTCCTCATCAACACCCACATGTTCATTATGTGGTTTTGGATTTGCTAGGTAATCATCATCAGCAGTAGGCTCATTTGTGCTAGGCTAGGCTTGTTGTGGGCTCAGTGGGATTGCTTGTTGTAGGCATAGTGGGCTGGCTTGTTGTGGGCTCAATGGGACTGCTTGTTGTAGGCATGGTGGACTGGCTTGCTATAGTTAGAATTGGACAAGCCACAGATGGAGTGCTTGGGATATCAAGCACCTCTGCATTTTGTTGAGTATAACTCTCAGGGACAGAAACAACATCCGTGGGCTCACTGTAAGTAATCGTCATGCGAAACTTCCTTGCTATCAACATGTTTGTTGAACATTGTAAGAAGCTCCTGATCTGTTGTGACTTGTGGGAAATTCTTTTGGACCTCATCATAGTAAAAAATAGATACTATTTCATTATAGCCATGAGGGTATGCATCCACAATTGTTTCCACAAGATCCTTAAAGTTGCATAGATTAGAATCGACAACCTTGGTGATATGAAAGCATGAAAATTCTTTCCTACGCTTTTTAGGATTTCCAGTGAGTCTGATTTTCAGTAGGTAAGTGGACTTAGGGTCCATCCTGTGAATGCAAAATTATGCAAACACAATCAAGTGTAGTTGTATGTACTTAAATGTGAAGAACTAAGAACAACATACGAAGCACTTACCCTACAGGAAGGCAAGATGTGTCGGGGACTTGCCCTGGCGTTCCCATGTGTCCCTCTTGTCTCCTCAATCCATATCCAGAGGGCGTCGCGTCAGTAGTTGATTTGTCTGTTTGCTCTTTCGTGTGAGAATTATAAATTGACAGATACGCACGCACAATTATCTTTAAAGAGAAAATGTCATCACAGCTAGGGTAAAAAGTTGCACAGTTAATAAAACACTGCAATAGTAAAAGCAAATTGGGATTTAAACATTCTTCAATGTCACATTCCATTCAAAGCAAATTTTGAGGTGCTAGAGTTACACGTTAAAATTAGGTTATTGCTATTAGCTGCAATGCATAGTTTGCTAACACAGCCAGAAAATGCTGCACTTATAAAGCAAACACTACAATGGTAACAGCAGCAAAAGAATGAAGAGCGCTCAAGAATGAATATACTTCCACCGTCCTAGAATACAAGTGCCAAATCATTCAAAATTTGTAGCTGATTATAAGAGATTCTAGGTGAAGGAACCCATAGCTTAGTTTAAAAAAGGCAACATTAACACATTACCAACTCTTATATGGACCTCACAATAAGTTCAGAGGGTTGCATCATATATTCTGAATTCCTAGGATGCCTTGCATTTCAGGTCAGGAGTAAAACTAAAACTAACAACTCATCAATAATAAGCCAAGGTACCAAACATGACACACCTAATGATCATATGGTAGTCAACAGTGTTTAAATTCAATAATCTTTGGTATTTGCTATATCACAGGTGCCGTGGATTCAAGGGGATATTTCACTGACCTGATTACAAAAGGGCTTGGCCTTGCTGGTCAGTCTAAAAATCCAGCCCACAAGGTGTATAATTCAAAAGTATCTAAGCAAAGAAAAGAGCATATTCAGAAACATTTATGTACAAAAAAGTAGTCACAGATCAAGTACATGAACGACATTATCAACTTTTTAGGATGGAAAAATGTACGTCTTTGTTTAAGCTAAACACATATCATTAAAGCTTCTAAAAATGAAAAACAGAGATAAGAATCCAGAAACCATTATATTCTCATGTTATTATAAGATTCAGGAAGCAGAAATATTTACAAGGACAAGGGTATTGATGAGCCCAATTAGCCTTCAATCCTAGCAGTTAATGCTCACTCATGTCTCAAAAGGAACATATCAGTACTAATGAAAGAAAATAAAATAGATTTAAACACGAAATATAGGTATACAGATTTCAGTTCATAGATTTTTATTTATAATTTTTACATCGTACCTGAATAAATGAAAATAAGGAAACAAACCTATAATCAAAATAAAAATAATGGTAGGCAGTAAATAAGCAAAGAGGCATGACTGCATAACCAAGTCATTGCGTAGTGACTACTTAAGTCTGAGTATAATGATTGTTAGTATGAGGCCTGAATAAATGAAAAAAAGGAAATAAACCTATAATTCAAACTGGAAATAACTCCAGGCAATCCATCAGAAAGAAGTATGGCTAATTCATTGCATAGTGACTACTTAAAGTTTCTGCTGAGTATAAATGAAAGCTCACACATGATTCTTAGTTTGACAAGAACAGGTCACAATGGTCCACAAGATGGCTCCAGCATATTACTGCAATGCTGTCTTTTGTAACATTGATAACTAGATTCAGGCCACAATGAAATAGAACAGTAATGGACTAATTATAGGCAAATGATCAAAATATACAACCAGTTAACAAGGATTTCTCATCTAACCAGTGAAAGGCGTTGAGCAACCACATACCACATATTGGAAACGGATACATGCATATTTCCATGCCCACAAGGATTTCTCATCTGATCGCACCCAAGGCCGGTTCCTCGCCCCTAAGAACCATAGGGCGGAATCAAGAACGTGCACCCAAGAACCCTAGGACTGAGACTACAGGAAGGAAAAGGAGGGCGGTGCGTTACCGACGAGAAGGCGGCTGGAGATGATAGGCGCCGCAGGAGAGAACGCTGAGTCGCCGTCACATCCGAGTCGCCCCCCGGTAGGAGCTGCTGCAGCGCCGCCGAGTCGCCCCGAGGTTCCTTCCAGTCAGTTCCCGGGCCGAGGTACAGCTAGAGTGGGGCGTCAGCTGGGAAGGCCCGGCGGTCGGGTGACGGCTGGAGCGGGGCGTCGCTTGGGGCGGGTCGGTGGTGAGGCTCGGGCGGGGTCGGAGGCACGACGTCGTGGGGCGGGTCTGGCGTCGCATCGGGTCGGTGGAGTCGGAGGCGGGGCGTCGCGTCGAGCGGTGTCAGAGGCGGGCGTCGCATCGGGCAGGGTCGGAGGGGATCTAGGGTTCTAGCTCGAGAAGATTTGGGACGAGGGAGCAGACCACTCGTGGTCTCTGTTTTCATCGTCGGGAGGAGGGTAAAATTGGTATAGCATTTACGTAGGGATAGTCTTCTAACGCCGTTCCATTACCTCAGTGGCAATGGAGGAAACAAAATATATGTACGAATGGCAATCAAGGGAACGAAATCTACATGTTAGACTGCAATGGTAGTGAAGGAATTTGAAATTTAGAATGGATGGCAGTGAAGAGAACATATAATTTTGAATGGCAGTAAAGGGAGTGTTATATGTTTTAGTGGCAATGAAGGAATTTGCTCCTGAAAGATTATCGTTCTCTACTCCCAATGTAGCATGGTACTAGTCTTAGTGCCTAGCCCGTTAGGTGCACCAGTCTTTGCCCCCTCCACAGTCCATTAGTTTAATGATAAATGTTTCATGCAAGTGTGGCCATTCGAGTACACAGGTAGCATAAGCAGTTACTGCATCCATTCAATGATTACAAGCATAGGGGCATGCAGGTCATTGGTTCACTTCCTTGGTAGCGTCGCCTAGTCATAGAACGACTCACATATCGGGACAGAGGGAGTACTACTACAGCACTAAGCCTTTAAGGCCCTGTTTAGATGCGAAAATTTTTGGCTTTTGGCTACTGTAGCACTTTCGTTTGTATTTTGACAAAAATTGTCTAATTATGGACTATTTAGGCTTAAAAGATTCGTCTCGCCAATTACGGGCAAATTGTGCAATTAGTTATTCTTTTTACCTACATTTAATGCTTCATGCATGTGCCGCAAGATTTGATGTGACGGGGAATCTTGAAAAATTTTGGATTTTGGGTGGGATCTAAACAGGGCCTAACTTCAAGGCAGTGACCTCCACAGTATGCCTTCAGTATGAACACCTCCACCAATGAACAAGGAGCAATCTATTTAGAATGTTTCAGAAGGGAGTTAGGGAGGAAAAAAATCTGAAGATGCTTGAAAGGATCAAGATGTTCAAGAGGGGATGAATTAGGCTAATTCTAAATTTTTTGTAATAATTAAGCTCTACACTTAGCCCATTTCACCTCTTGTGTCTAGAATGTGTTTCTATCGTTCTGCCGTGTAAAAGTTTTACACCCTAGGTTCTAATCCTACTCTAGCATGACAATTCTAGGAATGTAAAGACATGAAATGAATTGCTCAAATGTAAATTCTCAAAATAAAGAGAGGGAAAGAAACACAGCGATGTTTTTCTAAGGTATCGGAGAGTCGCCACTTCCCACTAGTCCTCGTTGGAGCACCCGCGCAAGGGTATAGCTCCCCTTGATCCATGCAAGGATTAAGTGCTCTCTACGGACTAATTCTTTGACACTCCATCACGGTGAATCGTCCACATCCACTCACAACATGACTTGGGTCATCCACAAGCTCCGTCGGATGATCACCAAGCTCCCAACCACCACCGAGCTATCTAGGTGATGGCGATCACCAAGAGTAACAAGCATAAACTCTCACTTGACCAAGACAAGCCTAATGAGAAAGGTGGATGCACACTTGCTACTCTCTATGCACTAGTGAGGTCCTTAATCTTGGATTATCAACTCTCAATCACCACACTAGGCTCTTCCTCTCCCTTGAACTCCAAAGGCGTTTCACAGTTGAACAATTAGGCAAGAGACCTTCCATGAATGAGTGAGATAAGTATTTATACCCCCTCATTCAAAACATAACGGTTGGAGGTCAACTCAGCAAGTTTCGGGGTGACCGGACGCGCCGGTCAGGGTGATCGGATGCTTCGATCAGTAGTACATGTCACTATGTCAGAGAGAGCCGTTAGCTCTGACCGGACTCTGACCTATGTCCGGTCATCACCGACCGAACGCGTTCGGACAGCAAAATGCCCCTATGGATGCTCTATGATGTTGATCGGACGCAGGCACCCTAGCGTCCGGTCATGTACTGTCTAGCGTCCGGTTAGTAAATGACTATAGCTGCTAATCAAATGAACTGACCGAACTCTTCAAACTGCATCCGGTCACAACCAAACTAGCATTGGGTCAGTCATTTGACCCTCCATTCACTTCCAATTTGAAATCCTTCGAGAATGAAGTTGACTTCTATCGATCTTAGGGCTATTCTTGAGCTACCTAGTGCTAAGTTTGACACATGTGCACCACACCTAATCTATTAGACTCATCTAGGTCAAGCTAATAGTCCATACCCCCCTTAATAGTATGACCAAAGGAAAAACAAAGTCCTAAACTACTCTAAGTGTCTCTCTAACGCCAAACGATACTTAGAACTAGTCCGTCCTTAACCTTGTTGTCCATCCTTTTAAAACCAAAACGATTTCCATCGATAGGGGTATGACAACTATGATTGCCCAATCAATTTCTATTACCATGACCTAACTCAAATTACATTTACAAAACACACGTTAGTCATAGTAATCTTGTGTCATCATTAATCACCAAAACCCAACTGGGGGCCTAGATGCTTTCAATCTCCCCCTTTTTGGTGATTGATGACAACACAACCTTAAGTATGTAATAGAGATGAGTGAGGTTTTCAACATGCTTGGTTCATATAAGCATTTAACAATAAGAACAAAGGAGTTAGGCATGCTTGTATGACCTAAGCCAACATTGTGTACTCAAAAGATATGAATTAAGCATGAGTACATGAAGTAAAGCTCATTTGAACTGGAGTAAAATGCAGAAGCATAGCAAATGAGCATAACCAAGTGACATGATATATATATATATATATATATATCAATGTAGAGAGCACACATGTCACTTAAGTCTTACCATCATATGTATATAATACAATGCATGAAAGTAAATGTGAATGCATGAAGTATCACACACAAAAGACCAAAAGAAACGAATCGAGACCATCTCACATGCTCCCCCTAGATCTAACATACTCATTCCCTCTCCCTCTTTGGTGACAAGAACCAAAACCTAAGGGTCGGACGGTGAGACAGGAGCAGTCGAGTCGGACGCTGAGGTGCGATGGAAGATCTGGAACTGAGCTGCATCACCCTCTAACTCTGAGCTCTGAGTAGTGTGACCCTCTATCGTTGGAAGTAAAGATGAAGCGGTCTGGGTCTGCTCAGTAACTGGCATGGCCTGTGACTTTGGAGGTGTCACTATAGGAAGTGGAGCCACATCTGCCGCTGCCACTGTCGCTGAAGCCTCAAGTATAGGAGTGACTGTCTAAGGTGGCTTGGATGATGCAACAGACGATGAAATCATCTCGGTAGTCCTGGTAACTAGAGCAGCTATGGTAGGGACAGGGACTCAGAACACTAGAGCTATAGGCTGCCCTGTAAGCTCACTGAAGGTAGCACCGAGACTCCTAGAGACTAGGGTGTCCGTCACTAACACCAAAGAGGTTTGAGTCATAGTGAAGCCCGTAACAATAGGAGTAAAGTACAGACCCTGAGCTATCCCTAGTGAAGCAAACCACTAAGACACCTGCTCTATAGGTGAGGCAAAAGGAGGAGCTGGTTGTCTCTAACTCAAAAGCCCACTTGGTTGAACAGCTGGAGTCACTGGAGTGGTGTTGGCTGGTTGGCCTATCTGAAGTGTAGACTGCTAAGGAGCAACCCTAATAGCAGTGAATACATGCTGCATGAAGCCGAGTAACTATTGCTAAATCATAAGCTGCTGCTGCTGCTAAACTCATCTTGTCGTGCCTGAACCTGAGCAAGTGCAGCTATGGTCTACTATGCCTGGCGTGCCTGGTCCTGTCTCATCCGCTCAAGTACAGCTAGAAGTGCTAGGTCAGTCTACGATGGCTGTGGTGGAGCTGAGCTGGAGCCACTAGCCTCTCTATCTTGTGGTCGAGGAGCCATATGTGGAATCGGCTGATAATCATCATCTGAGCTGTTAGTAGGGTCATTCTCGACCATATCTTCCTGTTGGGCATCTAGCTGCTCCTCCTCTATCTCTACAATGCCCCTAATGATCTTATCCTGCTGAGCTATTGTCTCTGGTATCTCTGGGCGATGGCTCGACTGGCGAGGTATTCTTGCATGATTGTGATGTAGCATCTGGCTCATGTCATACCATGGAAACTTAGTGGTAGCACCTGTCCACTCTACCATTGTCTCTGGGGACTTGTGTGGAACTGCCTTTCGAAGTAGGAAAGTGATCCAATGAGAATAAGGTAGCTGATGGTGACCTCTGAAGCCCTCTACTAGTGTGTCCTCCATCTCTGAAAGCATCACATACCAAATATCAAAGATAGTCTAAGACACTAGGTAATGCACTAGCCACATATGGATTTGAGTTAGGCCCTCACGGTAGCCCATCCTCGAGAGCAGAGTCCACCTCATAATAGCATCAAGGAGCTGAGCTATAGGTGTAAGGTCATGTTGTGTTCTGCTCAACCCCTCGCCAAATGGCTCTATGAAGCATGGTCTAACAAGATCTATAGGTGGCACAAGTCCACTGTGAGGGTGTCTTGGAGGCTCTGTCTATCCATAGCATACCTCATGAAGATGAATAGGGGACTCTAGAATCCTTAGTATCTCTCTAACCCTCGAGCTCTAGAGCATGTAGTCATGCTGTCGGAAAGCAAAGTGAATAAACCTATGACTTGGGTCAATCCACAAGGAGGAGTCGAACTCACAGACCCAAGATAGAACATACCGACCAATCCATCCAAGGAGATCTGACAAGCCTGGTAGATAAGAAAGGTAAGGACAGATCTGCTCGCCTATAGCTACAACTAGAGACTATATAGAGCAGACCCACTGAGATCTAAAGGCAACACTACTGTTGAGATATGCACTATAGAAGTCCTCCTGCAACATAGTGTAGAAGTGCTCTGAGGCATGCTCATCCTACCTTGGTGGAAACCAATCCTCAAACTGTACAAACTGTAGCTGCTGCACATGTTTGGTTGTGGCTGCCCTCAGGTCAAGGTGTACCACGAGAGGTAGACCCTATGGTCTAGGAGGTGGACGAGAGCCCCGCCTCTGTGTCTGAGGCCTCGATGACACCTGAGTGACTGGAGCATCAAAGTTGTGGCTGTGCTGCCTGCTCTACCTCCTCAACCTGCTCTCCTAGTTGAGTGTTCTCTATCTACCCTACCGACTATGTCTGCTACTCAGTCACCCCTAAGTCTAACTCTCCTCTTGAGGAGAGACCTCTAGAGTGTCCTCTAAAGAGACATGCCGTCCTCCAAGTATGATAGTCCCGGGTGGACTACCAAGACTAGCCTCAATCCTCTCGATAGTGGCCCTCTAAGCTGGTGACAACTGATCGCCTATGCGAATGCCACTGCCAGATCCACCTCTCTTGGCTCGCTCTACAGCGGCTGCCACTGCTGCTACCCTCTTTGTCTCAACATCATCGAACTTGCGCTTCATCTTTGTAGTCTTTTTTGCCTTTCCTTTTTGCTGAGTAGTCAGGCGAGGTAGAGGCCTTGGATCCTCATCACTGGGACCACCCCCAACATTCTTGCAATGTGCCATCTCTAAAGCTAACAAGAACCACTGACACTCAAGAAGCTTGGCCTTTGTTCTGTACTCACGGGCTTGGCCCTGGGTTCAACTACCACTGGCAGCTGCTAAGTAACCTCAAACGAACCATCTTGCTGCATGGATAGAAATAGATGGAATACATATAAGCATCACATTATATTCTAGAGATAAGCGAGATCCTAATCATAAGCAAGCAATGAGGTACGAATAGAATGAATTTGGCTTACTACCTTAGAATAAGAAGAATCCTTATGAAAAGGTAAGTCATTGACAAACACAGGGGCACCACGAATCAAGGCAACAAGAACAAGATAGGGGCGCTGCAGGTCATGGAAATGCTGGTGCACGACGCTGGACATCAAGGTGGAGCACCTAGAGGAATGGTAGCCGACCAAGAGAATCACTGGAGCGTGAGCATGGGACATCGAGAGAAAGACACATGAGGTCGCTAGAGGGAGCTAAGACGCTGACGAGTCAAGGTGAGGAGGAAACTCTGGTGGTGGAGGCACTGGTGTGGGCGCGGCGGTGGAGATGCGAGGGCGGTGCGGGCATGGTGGTGGAGGCACAGGCACGTGCATGATGGCGGAGATGCGAGGGCAGCGCGTTAGCTAGGGCAGTGCGACGCAGGCTTGGTTGTGGAGGCATAGGCGTGGGCGCGGTGATATAAATGAGGGCCCCCTCATGATAGTTATAGTTGAAATGGATCTAATCTACATGAGTTGAAGTGACTAGACGTGCCAGTGAAAATGACCGAATGCAGCAAACTAGAGTTTGGTCAAGTACAGAGAGGTCCAGAAATGCCCAAATGGCCATCAGACGCGTCCGATGACACATGACTGGACGCTCCATAAAGTCTGATCAAACTCGAGAATCAACACGCACATGACCAAAAGTGGAGGCACATCTCACTAGACAGTGGGAAAACACTATTCAGCATCTGGTCCTCCTTCAGCAGCAGTTCCTCAGAAGTACTGATCGGACACTTGGTAGCAGAGTTTGGTGCTGCGTCCAGTCACTCTTCATCTGCTATTGTGCTTCGATCCTACGAGCCGCTTTTTCCCAATCGAGTCCCAACTTCAATAAGACCAAGAAGAAACACAAATTAGGACTGATTTGAGAGACTTCTCTCAAACCCTCAAAAAATTTTAAAATAATTTGCCTTTGGCTATAATTCTTTTTAGGAAAATAGGCAACAAAAGGGCGAGGAACAACATGTGGCCACACAAATAGAGAAATCAACCATTGGGAGCTTCAAATGCTCTCTCTATTTGTGGATGAACATAGCAGATGCTCAAAAGATAATCGAGAAGAACCAACAAAGCAACACACATGCATATGCAATGCAATACTAGAAAGTAAATCTAGTTGCTTGTCAAGTTTAATCCACGGTTAAGCTTTTTCACACATTTTTGGCTATTATCTTAACCATGTTAGACAAGTGCTAAGTGCATTACTAAAAATTAAACATGTTTTACATTACAATGCAATGCAAGGGACAACACAAGCTCATTTTTTATTGAAGTTACTAAGGTCAAGCACATTGAGTTCACTCCTCAATCGACAAAACGTAGCCTCATCCAGCGGTTTAGTGAAGATATCCATCAATTGATCTTCGGTCCTTACACCTTCTTATCTCTAAGAAAATGATGGCGGATATCTATGTGCTTGGTGCAAGAGTGGTGAACCGGGTTATTAGCAAGCTTTACCGTGCTCTCATTGTCACACAAGAGAGGTACCTTTTCTAGAACTACACTATAGTCTAGAAGAGTTTGCTTCATGTAAAGAATTTGTGCACAACAAGCACCCACGGCATTGTACTCCTCCTCGGCAAAGGACAATGCCACACTATTTTGCTTCTTGGAGGTCCAAGACACTAGTGATCTACCAAGCAAATGGCACCCTCTGGATATGTTTTTTCTATCAATTTTGCAACCGGCATAATCCAAATCGGAATAGCCAACTAGTTGAAATCTAGCTCCTTCAAGATACCAAAGACTAATGCTTGGTGTGTGCTTAAGGTACCTAAGGATTCTTTTAACAGCAACCATGTGAGGCTCCATAGGATTAGCTTGAAATCTAGCACACATACACACACTAAACATGATGTCGAGCCTAGATGCAGTCAAATATAATAAACTACCAATCATAGAATAGTAGAGAGTTTGATCAACCAATTTTCCTCCCTCATCTAGGTCGAGATGTCCATTAGATAGCATTGGTGTCTTGATTGGCTTACATTCATTCATTTTGAACCTCTTAAGAAGGTCCTTGGTATATTTTTCTTGAGAGATGAAAATCCCCTCTCTCATTTGCTTGACTTGAAAACCAAGAAAGAATATAAGCTCTCCAATCATAGACATCTCAAACTCTTTTGACATCAATTCACCAAACTCTTTGCAATAGTATTCATTTGATGATACAAATATGACATCATCAACATATACTTGACAAATAAAGATCTCTCCATCAAGCTTCTTGGTAAATAGTGTGGTATCGACTTCCCCATGGTGAAGTCCTTCTCAATGAGGAAATACCAAAGGCGCTCATACCAAGCTCTTGGAGCTTGCTTAAGCCCGTATAGCTCCTTAGACAACCTATAGACATGATTAGGATATCTAGGGTCTTCAAACCTTGGAGGTTGATCAATATAGACTAGTTCATTTATGAAACTATTTAAAAATGCACTTTTAACAACCATTTGATATAATTTCATTTCATGATGGGATGCATATGCAAGAAGGATACGAATGGCTTCAAGTCTTGCAACCGGTGCAAAGGTCTCTCCAAAATCCAACCCTTCAACTTGGGTGAACTCTTTGTGTTTACACTAGAATTTAGAAGGAGAGTTACAGGGATTTGAAAGCTCCCAAAAATCATGTCATCATCAAGGAAACAGCTGCATGGAGATCAGAACTAGTTGATTTGGATGCACTAGAGTCGGCTTTCTTTAGATAGCGCCAACAGATGACGACAGAGGCTACGGTCGGTGCTGGGACGAGTCATACTGGACTCTACAAAAAGGGAAAGATTAGAGTCCAAGTTATCTTAAATTAGGAATATTTTCATTATACCAAAGATTGTATTGAGTCGTACTCGTGTAAGGTTCATGTTTAGACTCCGGGTATAAATACCAAACCCCGGCTATTGTAAAAACAACAATCAATCAAATACAAAGTCAATTACTTTTTTCAGCTTCGGCCACCCCTTAGGAGTAGGAGTAGAGTAGATCTCGGCAAGTTCTTTAGCGAGTATGGCTACATCGATCCGGTCAACCTACACTCCTTGTCTATAAGTATCGTCAGGGTTTATACCTCTGTTCGTATGGCTGCATCGATCCGGTCGACCCCCACTACGACTTTGATATAGGCTAGTTATCGATTCTTGTCTAATTCAAGTATGGCCTGTGTGATTCTGCCTCACACCCCACTGCTTGAATTAGATCAAGGTCAAGTTATCGGCTCTACCTTAGTATGGCAGTCTTTGGTAGATTCATTAAGTTACCGATATTGCTTATCGCTTTCATTGTTTATCTAATTACAGCAATATCACTCTGCTCGATTGAGATTGATCTGGATCGGCCTTATATCTTGTTTAAATCATCATTTGCTAATCTAAAACTGATCTAATCTACATCTTAAGCGATGAGTTATGTTTTTATTGGCTATTTTGCGTCAATCTTAATCATGCATAGTGTGTGGTTAAGGCATGTCCGATCTTGAGTAGATCTGTTAGTTAATGAAAACTATTCCATGGCCCGTCATCACGGCCTATGGGATTCTGCCTCTCACCCCACTGTTGGCACCATGGAGTGGAGATCGTTAGTTAGTAGACCTGTTCCTAAGAAGGTATGACTTTAACTGTGCGCTATGCCTAAATCAACTATTTTGCCGATATCGAATGCTTTCATGAACAGTTCACATTACGAGATCATTGAAGTAGAGATAAGTTGAAAGATGCGTTAGCTCCATGATCTTGTTATGGTATTATGGCTTGCATGATTCTGCCTCATGCCCTACTGATATTAGTAATGAGTTAGGGTCATTGAGTCTATTGTTGTTTCTACGGCCTGCATGATTCTACCTCATGCCCCACTGGTCATGGCGATAGATGAGATCTAACATGTTCATTAGATTTACCTTTATTAAATGGTTAAGAAGTATTGAGTTGTTTCTTTAAATAAAAGGAGTTTAGTTACTTGTAATCATTGGCTCAGTATAAACCAATCATCATTGATATCTTATTGCCATTGATTAATATTTACTTAAACAATATTTATCCTGAATGATAACAGATCCTTCTTATACAACCCCATGAGCTTTAATCGATTCATTCTTGTGAACATGCTGGAATAGGCTATTTAGTCGATTTCCTCTCTTATCGGCTCTTAGAGCCACACATTCGGGACTGTCTGGCAACACCGACATGGTCCACCCTTAATTACTGATAAGCTTTCTCTCCTTGTCAATTGCAGGGTCAAATTGACTGGCACATCTCGGGAGGATTGCGCAAGATCAACCACCCTTGTGCTGAAGCCAGGCGGATCTACTCCATTGAGCGGACCCTTCCGGCTTGCTGCGTGTGTCCTCGGCATGGAGGCAAAAATTCTATGTTGACACACGTTTCTGGCATGCCCGGTGGGACACCACAATCGTCATGGTGGCTCACAACAATGACAACATCCTTATGGTACACTATGAATACCTACCTAATGAAGATAAGGATACCATCAGCAAAGCTACAGAAGAATTTCAGAAGAAGTGTTTATTGTCCTACACCAAAACACGTGACAACACAATTATTTAGAAATTTCCACTACCAAGAGTTCTACTACACAGGCAGACAGATACAGTTGAAGCTAAAGACAGACGTTTCTTTACAAAAGCCATAAACAAATCTGTTCGTGATGCCATATCAAGCCGCAATGAAGCTTTCATTGACGTATTTCACAACGCCATGAAAGAGGCGATTCATAGGATTCCAATTGGTCTGGTTGGATTGACTTGTTACAACATTCTAGATCTGTTGACTCAAGGGACTAATCAAGTCGGTACCAGCCATCAAGAAGCAGTACCAGCTGGTAATGGTGATGTCCAGACACCTCAAGGTTCATCTGAACAAACTCCAGGTATTGCTACGAATTAGGTACAGTACAATCTTGGACCGTCAATATAGCATATACAATAGCCGACAGGGCAAAGTTAGAACCAGATGATCAATTTTGGTAGTCGGCTCAAAAATAGCATCATCAATTCAAAAGATCGTTAGAGATATAGATCCTTATGTCTACAATCAGAGACTTCAAGCAGCAAGCCAGCAAAGGACCTAATAGATTGAGATTCCACAAGGCTATCACTATGGCATAGATTATAACACCCTCCACATGATGCCAAATCCAAGATATCAAGGCACGTGAGATTTCAATCCACAGATAGGTCGGCAAGTACCGAGAAATCCAAATCCATAAGCTGATGAGTTGCTGCTAAAGGTGACCGAGATGATAAAGAATCAGTTTGGTCTAAAGCCGAAAGGGCTGACCTTTTCATACAAACGTCCATATCCAGAATGGTATGATTTGGTCGCTCTTCCTATAAATTACAGGCTCCTAGAGTTTGCCAAGTTCACTGGTCAAGATAGTACAAGCACAATAGAATATGTCAGTCGATATCTTACATAATTGGGTGAAGCATCAGTTGAGGATGCCCATCGGGTTCGTTTCTTCTCCTTATCCCTGTCAGGGCCAGCCTTCACTTGGTTCTTGTCACTACCAGTCAACTCCATTACCAATTGGGCTAACATAGAGAAGAAGTTTCATACATATTTTTACACTGGGACTAGAGAAAAGAAGATAACCGATCTGATGACCATGAGACAGAGGACTAATGAATCGAGCACTGAGTTTCTTTAGAGATTCTATAACACCCAAAATTCTACTACAAATTAGCAATTAAATTGTTGCCCTTTTAATACATTTTCTAGGTATTTCTAACTTAGGCCAAATAATAAATATTGTATAAATAAAATATACTATAAGTTTAGAAACTTGTTTGTTGCATTCATGCTGAAGCATATGGTTTTTGATTGAGTGTAGGGCTAGATGATTTGAAGTTGAATTCAAATTTTATTTGAATTTGGCTTAAAAGTGTAAATGGAGAAAATAGATTTGGAAAAAGGAATTGATTTTGAAAAATTCATCTCCTTCTCATTTCAGCCCAGCCCCTTCCTCCTTTCTTTTTCCCGCGCGGGCCTCTCTCGGCGGCCTGCCCTGCACCAGTGCACTGGCCCACACCCTGCGCGGCCCAGCCTGCTGCCTGGCCTGCTTTGCTTTTCCACCCATGCGCGCATCACTCGGCGGCCCAGCCAGGCACATCGGCCCGCCCGGCCTTCATCACCGAAGCGCTCGTCTGCTCTCTCTCTCACTCACTACGCTCTAGCCCCCGCATGTCAGCGCCTTCTTCTTCTTTCCTTTCTTCTTCCTCAGCCTTCCGTTCTTCACCGCTAGTGCCTTCCTTTTCCTCCGATCACCACCGATGGAAAGCGCCGCGCCGTCGCCCCAGATGGAAAGCAATCCCCTCCGCCCGAATCCACCGCTTCCCTTCCCTAATTCCCCCACCGGCTGGCCTATATAATCTCGAGCAGAGCCCCGCCTCGATCTCCATCCTCTACTTGCAGTCATGAGCCACCACCACCATAGTACCTCTTGTCCGTGCCTCAAAGCTCGACGCTGACGCCGCTTGGAGCTCCGCCGTGACCACCCACATCCGAAGGTACCCGTATCGCGTCATTTTGGTCACAAAAACCCTAGATTGAACCTCACCCGCACATATTTCTCTCTCCAGAGCCACACTGCCGTTGACCTCACCTTTGGAACCCGCCTCGAACGCCGAGATCATCTTCATCGAACTCCCGGTGAGCTCCTGACCATGCCCGTACCATCCATTCACCGTTTCCCGCCCTGGAAAGCCGTACCGACGACTCCAGTTCACACCGGCCATGGCGCCGCTGTAACACCTCTGGTGTTTTGACCTAACACTAAAACTTGACATGTCATCATGTGCATTGCAAAGCATTCATAAAGTAGAAAATTTTGAATGCATTCACTAAATAAGCTTTATTTCATAAGTTGTTATTTTATGTGATGTGATTCAAAACTTTAAATAAAGATCATGACGACAAGGGTCAAATTTCATGTGATCATGTGATACCATGTGTCAATTGACTCAAATAACCCTAATGAGCCATGTTACTGGTCAAAAATCAAAGTTAAGTAAAAAGGTATACAAATCAAATTTGAATTCAAATTCAAACCACAAAAGTCTTTTTTGCCCCTTTTGTCTAATTCAAAATCCATTTGGAATTTGGGGTTGTGACAAAAAGCAAAGTTGAAGATTATTTTATAAGGATCAACTTTGGCATTCAAAGTTTTTAAAGTTTACATATAAAATTTGGAGTAATTTTGAAATGATTCAAATGCTCAAATGCACCCCAAATTCAAATTTCAAAATGGAGGTAGAATTTGAAAATGTTCATTAAAGCAAAGTTGTAGAGTTTGAAAAGTTGAGCAACTTTCATTTTTGGAGATTTTCAACTTCTTTAGAAAAATTGTGAGTAATTTGTAAAATAAACGCAGTGACAATTCTATAAATATTTCAAAAAATCAAGTTGACAACAGGGCGCCACCGCCCCACCGCTGGCGTCCTTTCTCCGGTCTTCTAGGCGTGTCGTTCCCGCGCGCTCCTGGCCGCGCTATAAATCCCAGACGTCATCGTTTGCTTTTCTTCCTTCCCTCTGTTTTCCCACCGCCGCCGCCCTAACTCCGGCGAGCTCCCCTAGCCTCCTCAGCGCAAGATAGCCCTGAAAAAGCAGTGTTCTAGTTTCGCCTGCTCCTTGGGCCTCCAACTGACCTGTTGTTACCACTTGATTTCACCGAGAACAACCGCTAGCGACTCTTCTTCCTCGTGGCTGGCGACCTCGACCAAAACTCCGATTCACCGTGGCCAGCATCATCCGGTGAGCTGTTGCCCTTGCTTGTTGTCTCTACAGCTTCGTCTCGATGCTGTAGTGCTTAATCTACTATTGCTTGGTCATTTTGCCCACTGCAGTCACCAGAACACTATCGTCGACGAGGTCCGCTCCACCGTGATCCCTGCGTCGAAACACGTCACCATAGCTTCTCCGGTCTCGCTCGTAGCTTCAACACATTCGAGGTGGGCCACTGATGCTTCCTGAACTCTTTGTTTCACCGTTACCAGCCTTGTTTTGCTAGCATAACACTGCCGTGCCACCGCGTCTGCCATGGCCGACGTCGGCTTTGTTCCGTGTCATAATCAACCTCCGAAATGCCACAGATCGATGCGCCTAGTTCTTGTGAACGTTTTGGTACTTTGCTCGTCGCTGTTGGCCTCACCGTCGGCGAGTTAGCGCCGGTCAGCTCCGTCATTGCCGTGGTCAAATCCGGAGGTTAGGGATGACATGTGGGGGCCGGCTCTTAGTGAAAGAGAGAGAGAATAGTGAGATTTTATTATTTCTGAATTTTGAATAGTGCAGTAACTTTGGAAATTTATAGGAAAATAATTATAGCTCCAAAAATTTTGACAATTTGTGTGTAGCTTCTGTACATGTTATATTATGGTTGAAAAATATGAAACTTGAAATTTGAATAAATTTTTAATGTTCAAAAATTCAGTCCATTAATTGATAAATGCAATCTCCATGATTTTTGTAGGCCACTGTATAATTCCAAAAATTATGAAATTTGTTTTGGTACACTAATTTGTCATGAGGAAGCTTACATAAAATTTTGAGGTCATTTGGAACAACTTCATTTTTGGGCTTATTTCCAAATTAATTCAAAAATAAATAAAAGCAAACCCTAAGTGTTAGATTAGTGTTTGATCTTGTTTTGGTCATGTTTTGTGACCAGTAGGGTTTCAAGATCAGTTTGGCCAAGTCACATGTGTGGTCCTTGATGGTAGAATTGCAAGTTGATTTTGTTGGCTTGCAACTGTACCGTGAAAGCAAACCCTAAGTGTTAGATTAGTGTTTGATCTTGTTTTGGTCGTGTTTTGTGACCAGTAGGGTTTCAAGATTAGTTTGGCCAAGTCACATGTGTGGTCCTTGACCAGTATTCGAGGTGTTGTTATATTTCATGTACCATGAAAGCATCATGTTTACATTATCATCATGTTGAAGCATATGTTATCATTTCGTGTAGAATCCGAGAGTGAACCGATCCTAGTTGAGCAAGTTATGGAAGGATCCCCGGTTGCCTCGAGATTTGATATTTGTGGTACTGATCCAGAACCTGAGATCGTTAACAAAGGCAAGCCCCGGTTTATGCATTAAACCATTACCTTGTTTACTTTGAAAAGTTTATCACCTATGTTACCTATTGCATTAAGTTGATTATTTCAAATGTTACCTACTTGATGCATTGCCTACCTTGTTAATTGTTTACCATCCTTGAAAATGATTTCATTTACAAAGGCGTAGAATGCTTAGTATGCTTTATGGTAGGCTTTCAAAGTAAAAGTTTCGATACAATCAAAGATGGCATACTGGCCAAAGAAAGAAAGATGATAGAATGAACTAGAGACTAGTCGGGTGACTTATCTTGAATGTTGGGTAATGTTGTCGACTATGTCGCTTAAAGGCCACTCATTGTGGATCTTCTGAACGAGACACTTTGTAGTACTGGTCACATACTCTGGTAAGCCTACTTTGTCTAATCCGATACTAAGACGAATGCCCATGCACTAGGAGTGGAGAGATGGTGGGACTAGCATGTACCCTCGTGGCTAGAATGTGGCCGGATTTGAGGTGTGCTGTGCTCTCAGGTGGCGTGGAGACGTCTTAGTATAGGAGGATCCAGTAGCGAGGTTGATATATGTAAGATTAAGTTCTACATATGTCGTGTGATAAGGAATCCCCAGCTGGGACTTGAATCAATTCGAATTGCTAGTGCTCCATGGATATGGAGACTTGTTTCATTACAGAAGCAATGTAGGACTGGTGAATTACTAAAACATGAGAAAAAGAATGGAATGAGAAGGATTGGAATATGGGAAATGTACATTTAGTTTGAGATAATGAACTAAAAGGACTTAGGGGCAAAACTTGAAAATAGGGTGAAGAATAGTAAGCTTTTGGCAAAGAACTTTTGAATCTTGCTACATCCTTACCTTGCCCCAACACCTGCATTTTTAAAGTCTTACACCCCTTTACGTCGGGTTAGTCTTGTTGAGTACTTTTGTACTCAGGGTTTGTTAACCCTTGTTGCAGGTGAGTCACATGCGCAGGCTTGTTTTGGTCCCTGCTGCATGTCTGTGTTTGAAGTCAATGACGATGAGGAATGATGAATGGCCTTTGGACAAGGCACTAGTTTGTATGATAAATAAAGTTAATGTAATATTATCCTGCTACTATGGTTGTATGACACTTATGGTATTGTAAGTTTGAAAACAACTGGTTTGTAAACTATGTTATCTTAAGACTTCCGCTATCTTTTACTCTGATGTATATATTTGAATAAACTGTTGTAATCTGCAATGTCTATGATTGGGATCCTGTTCAAAAAAGATTCGTGGATGATTCGGGTTTCCCAAAGACACCCGATAGACCTGTTAAGTTGTTGGAAACTCGTGTACGCTATCAGAGGTCTGTTGAGACAACGATAGATGCACGTGGGCCCAATTTCTTAGGAGGTTCTGCCATAGCTGGTATCAGAGCAGTTCCTATCTAAGATCATTGTAGGTCACTTTGGAAAACCTTCAACTTGATTTGGATCAAAGAAAGTAAACTTGATATTTTAAAGTTCAAATTTCTTTCTTCTTACCTTTGATCTAGCCTCAATCCTATATTATTTGAAAGTTTGTGGCGGATAATATGATTAGGTTTGTCCTATGTATTAAAAATCTAGTACGTATGATTATATAAATCTTTTGTACCTAGATTCATAAGATCGATTCATGCATCATGCTTGAACACCTTGCATAATAATTCCCCTTAATAGTGGTTGGGTAAGTAATGTCAATCCCATTCTTGCTAACCTCCATTATCCTCAAGCTATTCTTATAGTCCTACCCTAAATTCTACAGGCTATGGCAAAGACCAAGGTAACCACACGCAAGTCCACCAGACCTCATGGAGTCCCTCGTCACCAGTTGGCACCATGAAACCACGAGCTTGGTGAAGGAAGTTCCAAGACCCTAGGAGATGACGGATCTTCAAGCAATCCCACCAACATCGAGAACCTTACCAAGGAACTCAACACTCTTCATCGAGCTCATGCCAAAGATCAAGAAGAGCTGGCGGAAATGCAAAGGGGCTCACCATGACCATGGAGCTGCGGAATGAAGCCTGGACACGAGAGGATGCGGCCAATGAATGCGTCCATGAGTTGGAGTTCTATGTAGAAGACCTAGAGATGGACAATGCCATTCTTCATGAGAATGTCCACATGCTGTATGCTCAACTTCATCCTCCTCATGGGGATGGTGAAGTTACAGATGAAAAAATGATTGTAGATCTAGGAGAAGTCGAGAATGAAGAAGAGGAGGAGGATCCTGAGGAGTTAGTGTACTTCTCAGATGAAGATAAGGTTTCGTCCGGTATGGGCACGGACACTGATGACTGAGAGCTCGGAGTAGTAATAGTTCCTTTACTGCTTTCCTAGTAAACCAGGGTTGTCTTGTGGGATACAAGACATGTAATTTAAATAAGTAACCCTTTGTAGCATGAAACCTTTTAACTACTTTCAATAAACAATAATGTAAGTAAACGTGTTTCTCTAACAGATGCCTCGTCCTATCACCCGAGTTGTTGCTAGTGGCTTGCATGACGATGATGATTTCCCAAATCCTCCACCAATGCCTTCGACTATGACAGATGCCATAGCCGTACTCATCAATGCAACGGCAGAGAATGCTAGGTTGTTAAGGGAATTAGCTCAGAACCAACAAGCACCATACCCTAATCGTGGTCGCCATAATAATGGAAATGACGAGTCAACTTATGTTGATTTTACTGACACACGTCCGCCTGTGTTCTCTAAGGCTGAAGAGCCTTTAGAAGATGACGATTGGCTTAGGACAATAGAGCAAAAGTTTGAGCTGATTCATTGTACCGAGATTCAAAAACCAAGGTTTGCAGCATAGCAACTCCGAGGAGCTGCTGGTGCCTGGTGGGCAAATTTGGTAGCTATACAGCCCGCTGGTCACCAAATCACATGGATGGAGTTTAAGGATGCCTTCAGGGCACACTATGTTCCAGATGGTGTGATGACCATGAAGTTAGAAGAGTTCTTGGCTCTTAAGCAAGGGGAGCACCTAGTGATGCACTATGTTGGGCGCTTCAATCACCTGTCGTAGTATGCTATAGAGTTTGTGAATACTGACAGGAAGAAGAATTATTTTCTTAGAGGCCTGAACACTAAACTTCAGATCATGATGGCAACATGTGGCAATGCAACTTATCATGAGACGGTCAACATTGCTATTGCTTTCGAGGAGAATTACCGCCGACACAAGGAGGCAAAGAAAAAAAGAATATCTGCTTCTGGATCGTTGAGTGGAAAGCATCAAAAGATAGTCTACCATCCTTAGAATCATGGCCATGCACCATTCCGCCCACAACAAAGCCAAAGCAAGCAGCAAATCTTTATTCGTCCTGCAACTAATACGCCTTATCCTCATCAAGCACCGTAGCACCAAAATAATATGAATAATGCAAACCGCACTGCTACTCCCTAGAATCACAATTATCCATGTTATAATTGTGGTAAACCCGGACATTTTTCTCAAAAATGTCTGTATCCTAGGAAGAATAATCCTGATGCACCTAAAGCCCCTGTTCCTCAAGCTTAGAATTAGTACAAGGACAATGCTCAGAACAGTCAGAAGGGTCAGGCTGAGAAGAAAACTAGAAGGGTCTTCTATACTCAGGTGGAATCTATTCCAGAGGGAGAACCAATAATGATGGGTATGTTTCCCATTGCTAAGCATCCTGCAATTACCTTATTTGATTCTGGTGCATCCCATACATTCATCAATCGTACATTTGTTGTGAAGCATTAGATAACTATTGGGGAAAAGAAAGAACCATATCATATACAGTCGCCTGGGGGACGAATCTGTACAAGGGAGGTAGTTCAGCATGTACCTATTGATTTGGGAGGTTATGAGTTCCCTACCAATATGTTGATATTAAAGGATCAAGATATAGATGTGATCCTTGGCATGAACTAGTTAACCCAACATGGGGCTATCATAGATGTCCTGCATAGAACCATAAGGGTAAATGCACTTGACAGCAAAACCCAACTTCTCATCCAACTTTCCTTTCCTAAGAGTATAGTTGAAACCGTCTGTGCAACTACTATTGAAGAAGCCGAGAAAATTCCAGTGGTATGTGAATTTACGGATGTCTTTCCCGATGATCTGCATGGTCTGACACCAGACCAAGATGTAGAGTTTAGAATTGATCTGAAACTAGGAACGACACCTGTGTCCAGAAGAGCATATAGGATGCCACCCAAAGAACTAGCAGAATTAAAGATCCAACTACAAGAGTTGTTAGACAAGGGTTTCATTCAACCCAGTTCATCACCTTGGGGATGTCCTGCTATCTTCGTGAAGAAAAAGGATTAAACATTAAGGTTATGTATTGACTATCGGCCGTTAAATGAAGTCACCATAAAGAACAAATATCCCTTACCCCGAATTGATTTGCTTTTTGATCAACTTGCGGGAGCTAAGGTGTTCTCAAAGATAAACTTGAGATCAGGCTATCACCAGATTAAGATCAGACGAGAAGATGTGCCGAAGATAGCGTTCACTACCCGATATGGTCTATATGAGTACCTAGTCATGTCTTTTGAGCTGACCAATGCCCGGCTCATTTCATGTACCTGATGAACTTAGTTTTCATGCTCGAGTTGGATAAGTTTGTCGTGGTGTTCATTGATGACATTCTTATCTATTCTAAGAGCAAAGAGGAACATGCGGAACATCTCTGCATTATTCTACAAAGATTAAGAGACCACCAATTATATGCCAAATTCAGTAAATGTGCATTCTGGTTAGAGGAAGTACAATTTATGGGTCATGTGTTATCTGCTGAAGGTATAGCTGTTGATCCGAGCAAGGTAGAAGAAGTCCTTAATTAGAGAGCACCTACCACTATTCATCAAGTTCGTAGTTTTCTGGGATAGGTAGTTATTACCGTCGGTTCATCCTTGACTTCTCCAGAATTGCAAAGCCAATTACTAGACTCCTAAAAAATCAAACTAAGTTTGTATGGTCGACAGAATGTGAAGAGGCCTTTCAAGCAATGAAGAAATTGCTGACAACTGCACCAGTATTAGCACAACCTGATATTGAGAGGTCGTTTGATATCTATTGTGATGCATCTGGAATTGGTATTAGCTATGTTCTTATGCAAGAAGGCAGAGTCATAGCGTATGCTTCCAGACAACTCAAGAAGCATGAAGAACATTATCCCACCCATGATCTTGAATTAGCCGCTGTTGTTCATGCACTCAAGGTTTGGCGACATTATTTATTGGGCAACATCTGTCATATCTATACGGATCACAAAAGTTTGAAATATATCTTCACTCAGTCTGAGTTGAATATGAGGCAAAGAAGATGGTTAGAACTTATCAAAGATTATGACTTAGAAGTGCACTATCATCCGAGCAAGGCTAATGTGGTTGCCGATGCCCTGAGTCGTAAGAGTCATTGCCATTGTCTGACTGTGAAACCTATGCAATGAACATTGTGTCAAGAGATGGAGCATCTGAATTTACAAATTATAGAACAAGGTTCCCTATCCAATATTACAGTCGAGTCTACTATCAAAGATCAGATCATTGCTGCTCAACGAAAAAATATGGGCATAGCCCATATCAAAGATAAAGTCAGATCTAGAAAACCCAACATGTTTTAAGATTGATGAATCTGATGTTGTATGGTTCAAGGATAGATTGGTAGTACCCAAAAATCTAGAGCTACGAAAGCAGATTCTTGATGAAGCCCATTCTATAAGATACTCCATTCATCTAGGTAGCAACAAAATATATCATGATCTGAGAAAGAGATATTGGTGGACCAAAATAAAAATAGAAATAGCTCAATATGTGGCCAAGTGTGATATTTGTCAGAGAGTCAAAGTGGTTCATATGAAGACTGTAGGTCCATTACATTCATTGCTAGTTCCATCTTGGAAGTGAGAAGATATCTGTATGGACTTCATCGTGGGATTGCCTAGGACATCTGCAGGCTACAATTCAAATTGGGTTATTGTTGATCGCCTAACCAAGATAGCTCACTTCCTACCAGTCAGAGATAAATATCGAGCGGAACAGTATGCAAAGCTTTATCTTAATAGAATCTTCAGTCTGCATGGGGCACCCAAGACCATTGTCTCTGACAGAGGGTCATTGTTCATATCCAAGTTTTGGAAAAGTTTACATGAGTCTTTGGGAACCAAACTTATCCGTAGTTCTGCTTATCATCCACAAACAGATGGATAAACTAAAAGGGTAAATCAAATTCTTGAAGATATGTTAAGAGCATGTGTCCTTTCCTATGGTGCTAAATGGGATGAATGCCTTCCCTTAGCTGAATTCTCATATAATCATAGCCATCAAGAGAGCATTAAAATGGCACCATTCGAAGCATTGTATGGCCGTAGATGCCTGACACCTTTAAATTGGTCAGAAGCTAGAGAACGTTGGTTCTTTAGACCAGATGTGGTCAAGGAAGCTGAAGAGAAAGTTAAACTCATACAAGCCAATATGAAGGTAGCTCAATCCCGATAGAAAAGCTATGCTGATAAGAGGAGACGACCACTAGAATTCAAAGTGGGAGATCATGTCTACCTCAAGGTATCGCCAATGAAAGGAGTTCATCGTTTTGGGATTCGGGGAAAGTTGGCGCCCCGTTATGTCGGTCCTTTTCAAATCCAACAACGATGTGGACCGGTCGCCTATCGTGTCAAGCTACTAGATCACATGACAGCTGTGCATGATATCTTCCATGTATCTCAGTTAAAGAAGTGTCTTCAAGTACCTGACCAAGTGATCGACTTTGGTGATGTAGAACTAGAACCTGATCTGACTTATGCTGAATACCCTATTAGAGTCTTAGATCAGAAAGATCGAGTCACTCGAAGATGTACAATCAAGTTCTACAAAATACAATGGAATCATCACATTGAAGATGAAGCTACTTGGGAGTCTGAGGATTACTTAGAAGAAAACTTTCCTGACTTCTTTGCTTCTATCTAGTTGCAATACCTTGTCTATATTGTAACTTGTCTCGTTTGTCAACAGAATGGAAAACCCCCTCACTAGCCTTTTGAATAAAGTTATAATGTGTTAGCTTGACACATTTCCTTTTCCATTACTTAGCCTTAGGTTTTAAATCTCGAGACGAGATTTCTTTAAGGGGGAAGGGTTGTAACACCTCTGGTGTTTTAACCTAACACTAAAACTTGACATGTCATTATGTGCATTGCAAAGCATTCATAAAGTAGAAAATTTTGAATGCATTCACTAAATAAGCTTTATTTCATAAGTTGTTATTTTATGTGATGTGATTCAAAACTTTAAATAAAGATCATGACCACAAGGGTCAAATTTCATGTGATCATGTGAGACCATGTGTCAATTGACTCAAATAACCCTAATGGGCCATGTTACTGGTAAAAAATCAATGTTAAGTAAAAAGGTATACAAATCAAATTTGAATTCAAATTCAAACCATAAAAGTCCTTTTGCCCCTTTTGTCTAATTCAAAATCCATTTTAAATTTGGGGTTGTGACAAAAAGCAAAGTTGAAGATTATTTTATAAGGATCAACTTTGGTATTCAAAGTTTTTAAAGTTTACATATAAAATTTGGAGTAATTTTGAAATGATTCAAATGCTCAAATGCACCCAAATTCAAATTTCAAAATGGAGGTAGAATTTCAAAATGTTCATTAAAGCAAAGTTATAGAGTTTGAAAAGTTGAGCAACTTTGATTTTTGGAGATTTTCAACTTCTTTAGAAAAAATGTGAGTAATTTGCAAAATAAACGCAGTGGGAATTCTATAAATATTTCAAAAATCAAGTTGACAACAGGGCGCCACCACCCCACCGCCGGTGTCCTTTCTCCGGTCTTCCAAGAGCGCCCGTGGCCACCCTAGGCTTCGTGCTGGCATGGGGTGCACACTGCGTGTCGTTCCCGTGCGCTCCTGGCCGCGTTATATGTGGCAGAACCACCTAAATTATAGGACCCACATGCACTTGTCACTGTCCAACGACCTTTGACAACTATGCATATGTTCCTGGTAACTTAAGAAGTCTGTCGGGTGTCCTCGGGGAACCCTAAATCATCCACGATTTCCGAGCAGGATCACATTACAGAGTCATTGCAGTATTACAACATTTATTCAAATATATACATCAGAGTAAAATAGCGGAAGTCTTACGATAACTTAGTTTACAAACCAATTGTTGCAAACCTTACAAACTAAGTTCGATAATTATTACAAAATGAAATAGTGGAGTGGCATTATAATATAATACAAAACACATAATGAAACTGCCCTGCCCAAGGGCCACACATTTACTTCTCATCGTCAGATTGAACAATAGCCATGCAGCATGATCCAAAACAGATCTGCTCATGAGGCTCACCTGTAACAAGGGTCAATGAACCCTGAGTACAAAAGTACTCAACAAGACTTAACCGAAATAAGAATATAAAAACTTAGGAATGCAGGCTCAGGGATTCAAGGTATGGCTTTAGCAATAATCAAAGTTATTTTGCGTAAAAGCTTTTTAACAAAATTCTTTAATTCGACATTTAAAACTTCATAAAATCATATACAAAGATGACACGATCCGTATTGAGATCATGAAACTTCATATCCAACACCTTCACAAACCATTCTCAAGTTTCAGTTATTAATACTACGATGATGAACAGTGAGTTGAGTCTCCATAACCGAGGAGCAACGACGATTCGAACCGATTATAAACCCAGCTAGGAATTCCAGACCACACAACATATGCAGGTCCCCAACCTACATACACCAACCTACTCTCAGATCCTCTAAAACAAGAATGGGTTCATGCCACCCGAGAATACAGTACTCCACCATTCCAGCCCATGGCCACATGGGTACATGCTATTCCCACCATCTCTCCACTCCCAACGCGTGAGTAGCCATTCTCGTACTAGAATTGCCAAGTTAAGGCTTACCGGAGTATGTGGTTAGTACTACAAAGTCTCACCTCATGCAATTCAACAATGGTACGGACCTTAATCGACATAGGCGGAAAGAAGCCGCTCAGAAGACCTCCATGTCTTATGGCTCTCACACACCGAGTCCGCCTGGTCTAGATTTATTTCTTCCCATGCTCATATCTCATGATAACATAAGTAACCAAAGATCCATTTAAAATTCTCAGGTGACAGGTAATCACCCGGCTAAGCATGACTAAGCATAACTAGTCATTTATGAAATAAATCTGGTAACAAGGTAGATATGGAAAAACAATGTTGGTAATGCAACAATTAGGCTTTTACTTAACTCCTAATCACTTAATGCAGTAAAGAAAAGCAAAAGCGAAATTAATTTGTAAAACACAAGGTAGGGTTGTATGCATCCAGGGCTTGCCTTCGTTGACGGAAAAGTCCAGTTCCTGCGATGTTTCACAAGTATTTGATCCAACCTCAATAGACGGACTAACTTCCTCGGCAACTTGGTTAACTATCACGTGTTCACCTTCGTTCACTACATGTAGTAGCAATACCATGGTTAACATGATGCAGAATACGAAACATGATGCTTGATGATGGATTCAAAAGTTAACACTGAAATACAACTTTCCTTCGCGGTACAGTTACAAGTCACACTAACTAAACCTTTCTAGAATACTAACATCAATTGCCAAAGATCATTACCAACTAATGACCCAAGGACATCACTCAATCAAAAATTCAAACAAAACCTAAATCACTAAAGGTTACTATTTGCTTTTATGAATTAATTAATTAATTAAGAATTATGAAATAAATAAACTTGTTCCAATTGACCTCAAAATTTTTGTAAATGTTTATCACATGATAACTAAGTAACAAAACAATTTTCATAATTTTTGGATAAATAAATAAGCCTAGAAAAATCATGGAAATTCATTTATTAATTAATTGAGCAATTTTCATCACATTTAAAAAGTACTGAAAAACATTATTTCATATTTTTCTTAAATAATATACATCACAGAAAGGTCACACAAAAATTTTCACAATTTTTGGATCTCTAAATAAATCTACACAAAAATAACAAAAACAAACACTATTCATTCATTCCAGAAAATAGAAAAATCCATTTTTTAATTGCACAGTCACTGACATCCCGACCCCACATGTCATCTTCAACCTCAGGCTTTGACTCCGGCGACACGCATGTAGACCGGTGATATCTCGCCGATGGTGAGACCAATGGTGACGACCAAGGTACCAAAACACTACCCTCGACTAGGCGCATCGATCTGGGGCACAAGCTAGACCAGCTACGGACTGGACCGAGCACTACGCCGGTCATGGCGGCCACAACGGCGTGGCTATGCTACTCTGGCAATGTGAGACTTGTAAAGCTTAAATAGATGGCTCAGGAAGCATCAGCAGCTCACCCCAAACGCGACTGAGTAGAGCACAAGGCTGGAGGAGTAACGGAGAGATGGGTCCACGTTTTGAGCAGGCACGGCGGAGCAGACCGTCGTCGGTGATGATGCTTCGGTAGCTGTGGTGGTCAAAATGAGAAATCAATGGGTAATAGGGTACCACGGCATTGTGGCGAAACTTAATCATTGCTCGGCAAGGACAGAGACTCACCGCAACATGCTGACCACGACGAAACGGGATCTCAGGTGAGGTTGCCGGCCGCGAGGAAGAAGAGCGTGCACCGTGAGTTTTCGGTGAAGACAAGTGACAAAAGTAGGTTGGTTAGGTGTGTAAGTAGCAAGCAGAGCTGTGACAAGCTTTGCAGCGACTGGAGCGCGCTAAAGCGACGGTGAGAGCTCGCTGGAGTTATGGCCGTGGCGTCGGGAAAACAGAGCAAGAGAGCGGAGGCAAACGGCGACGACCAAGGCTAAGTAGAGCGGCTCAGAAGTGCAAGGAAGCTGCGCTGTGGCCTTCACCGTGCCAGCGCGATGCCGAAGACGGCCATGACCGTGCCTGGAAGTGAACCGAAGGTCGCCGACGGTGTAGCTAGAGCGGTGAACACTTGTTCATAGAATTAATTATAGAATTGCCCTTTGTTTCAAATTTCAAATTACTCCCAATTTGTGTAACAACTCAAAAATCTCCAAAAATAAAAGTAGTTCAAAATCAAAAGTTCTACAACTTTGCTTTTATAACCAACCCCTAATTCGGTCTACATTTTGAAATGAACTTTTGGATTCAAATAGGTGACATTTAATGAATTACGCCTTTTCGAATTACTCCAAATTTTTCATAACAACTTTGAAATCTCCAAAAACAAACTTTGTATAACTAGACAAGCTCTACACTTTTGCTTTTGGACTCAACCCAAAATATGCTTAGATTTTGAAATGAGTTTTAGGGTAGGATTTAAATACTGAAAATCAGGGTTTTCGGGAAAATTCAAATCCAAACCAAATTTTGACTTGATTCAAAAAATTCAATTCAACACTCATAACATAAATGTAAACTTGTTTTAGTGAATGCATATCGAAGTTTGCAATATGACCAAATGCCTTGCAATGCATATGATGACATGTCCTGTTTTTAATATTTAAACACCCGGGGTGTTACAATCCTTCCCCCTAAAAGAAATCTCACCTGAGATTCAAAGCCATAGGGTAAGTAATGGAAAAGGAAATGTGTCAGTCCAAAAACATCCAAAACTTATCCATAAAACAACTAAGGTTCCTTTACAAAACACAACTTGTACAACCGAGCTCAACTAACATTACTCTATTCTATATTAATGCAAGAAACTCTGGAAATTTTTCTAATAAGTAATCTTCTGATTCCCAAGTAGCTTCTTCTTCTGAATGTTGATTCCGTGTATCTTATAGAACTTATTGTCCTTCTT